>NC_090646.1:253636921-253751921 GCF_040937935.1 Hyperolius riggenbachi | reverse complement strand
GTCCGGGCAGTGCAGGGCTCTGGCAGGGGGGGCCCTCTTGCGCCGCTGCTTGCGGGCGATCGCCTCAGAGCGGCGGCGATCGAGCTGTACGCGTGACTAGCAAAGTGCTAGCTGCACGTACAGCATTTTAAAGTGAGCAAATCGCCCCACCAGGGGCTGAGATATCTTCCTGCGCGGCATAGCCCGAGCTCAGCTCGGGCTTACCGCCAGGAAGGTTAAAGGAACTCCAAGCATCTCTCATGGGCATGCCTTTAAGACAGACGACTTCCAACAAAGTCGTGCTATGACCCCTCTGGAGGAGCCTCTTGCAATGGCCATGCATGCCACTTCCTCTTCCTGCTTCATTCAGTGATGCACTTTTCTAATAGAAAAGACAGTGGTGACCCGGAAGTTATAACATAGCCAAGATGGCTGCTGCAATTTTTACATTGAAATCGAATAGCGATTCAGGCATCAAATGAAAGAGGAGAGCACAAGCTACAGAAAGGTATGCATCTTTAAGTACTTTGCAGTACTGGTCTGAGTCTTAAAGCCATGCCCATGAGAGGTGCTCGGAGTCCCTTTAAGTGTTTCTCAGCGATAGAGTCGTTTTGTGACCTCTAATTGGTTATCCGTGTGAATAAAGCTAAGCATACACAGGTTGATTACATGCTTATATTCCTAGCAGGTTGATTCCTCTTGAATTGGACATTAATTGAGTAGTGAGCGATTTGTACATGCGCATCAATGAACTGAAAGCACCAAGCTGCTCAGTGCAGTGCAGCTCTATACATTCATTAATCTACTTCTCCTGCTGGCATGGAAATTTTATCTGACTACTCTTTGGATGAATAAACTGCTCAAAACCGATCAAGAGTAAATTGACTTGGATATGTGGGGGCAATGGATGTCCAGCAGAATAGATCAAAGTTATCAAAACAGTCAAAAAAAAATGATATGTGTAGTGCTTTTGCACTGCAGTCTTACTGCTGTTAAACTGTAGAGAAACTGTTATTTAGAGCCCTGAATTCTTAACCCTCAAGGCCAGTACACACACTAGAGTGTTCTCATCTGGGGTGGCAAGCTGTGGCCATCTCTGCTGAGAATTTAGGGTGAGTGTGGCCACTTTGATGTGAAAATGAAAGATTCTGAGCATAGGGTCCTCACAGTAGTGTGCAAACCACACCATTACACGCTGCACTGTCATTTCACCTCACCCCCTACATAGCAACACAAGAGAGTCTGGATGGCACTCGGCCACAAACTTTTGAGTCCTGATCCCTTTAGGTGACAATTATAGGGTGTGTGTTTGTACCTTTAGAGTGAGAAATAAGAAAAACAAGAACAGAGGCTAGTTCTATGTTGGATTGGGATTGTGAATACACATGATTATCTAATCATGTTACATGTCACTTCAGGTACCCTTTAGTTGTAGTGTTAGTGTGACTTTTGTAGGTTCAAATACAGCTTGTTAAAATATACAGCCTATATTAGATTACTGTAAATAGCTAAAATCAGTTATAGTGTTTTACATGTTACTGGGCTAACACTGCTGAACCTGCGCCTCCCTTTGCCCCCCCCCCCCCCCTTTCAATGTCTCCCGCAGATGAGTGCCAAGTGTGACTGGTGGCACTATGGTAATGGCAGCCTCAGCTCTTGGCTTTGGGTCATCTTCCCCGCTTACTCTCACCATCCTACACCCCCCTTCCAACCTGTATGAGCTAAACCAATTCCGGGTACAACCCCTGAGGCCCCCCCCCCCCCTTTGTACTTGGCAAAATAAATGACTCTGATTCTGATATATTACTGACTTCTATTATTTTTCACTATCATTACTACTGTATGAGCACTATGTTCTCCTTATATTAATCTGCTGGTGACCACTGGGCAACATACTAGGTTTTCTGTTTATCTGGGCTAAGAATTAACTATGGCTCCTTCCTCTTGTGAGCCACAGAGACAGTTCTGAGTGCAGATCCCTTGCTGGTATAGACAGCTTACTCTGGCCCCTAAATTCTTAGGGACCTACTTTATACAGAACAGTAGCATAGCTAAGAAGCTGTGGGCCCCAGTGCAAGTTTTACATGCCCCCCCCCCCCCCCCCCCAGCGCTCTCTACAAAACAATTGATACAGCACACCAAAGCCAAATCAAGGACAACCACAGTGTCAGAGAGGTTCAAGCAAGGGAACGGGAACAATGTGCTACTGATCAGTACTATTCAAAGCATCTATAGAAGTGAATATTACCAACACAGGACCAATAGAGAGCTAATACTGTGACTGAGGGTGGGCCCCTCTGGCCCAAGGGCCCTGATGCGGTCTCTACCTCTGCAACCCTTATTGCTACGCCACTGATAAAGAAGCCATTCTGTAGAATGTCAGAAAAGGGACGTTGACCATACATTATTCTTTAAAAAAATCATAGATGAATGGGCTGAGAAGGGGAAGCTGGCACTGTTACAACAATGGTTTACTGAAGGACACTTACAGCAGATGTAGTAGTGGAGCAGCCATGTGTGGCTATGTGGGCTTTAGGACTGAGGACTCCAGAACAATCATTTTTGTGCTGCTGGACCTTGTTCACCAATGGTTTAGACTCTTGTTATCGTATATACAAGTGTTTACTTCAGGCTAGAGCGCGCTTCCAGCTATGCTTGGGTTCATCATCAGCAGAAGACACATAGGAGTCCAAGGTCCTGTCCGCTACATGCTACATACACAGCCAGTAAGTGCTAGAATGATTCTAATTCTTGGTTATAACATAGAATTTTTCCATTTAAGTAGGTGGAGCTTTGGATCACACCTTTAAAGGGGAACTTCAGCCTAAACAAACATACTGTTATTAAGTTACATTAGTTATGTTAATTAGAATAGATAGGTAATATAATCTCTTAACCACCCTGTTTTAAAAGAACAGGCAAATGTTTGTGATTCATGGGGGCAGCCATCTTTTTGGTTGAAAGGAGGTGACAGGGAGCATGAGACAGCTGCACACACTAGGCTTCAAATGTCAAATTCAAAATGTAAAAAAAAACACCAAAGCACCAAAACAGCAGAACGAGAACAACAACATCAGAAATCCCATCATGCTTTGCACAGCATAAGGGGAAATCTGCCCGGGCAGTTTTCTTCTGTGCAGCTAAAAATGAGGCTTGTATAAGAGAAACAAAGTTCTGATGCTGTGAAACTGTTAAAGAAACACCAGGCCTTTTCAATGCTGCTGAGTCGATTTTTAGTCTGGAGGTTCACTTTAAGGTAATTACGGTAGGCGATCAAAGGACCTTTTTTTTTTTACTTTTATAGGATAGGGTATGTTGTAAAGAACAAAAAAAATCAAGCACATGCCAACCAATCATGTTAATTATTTTATTTTTAAACCTGATCTGGTGAAATGATAGCTGGATTCGAATTAGTTCTTATAGATAACACTGTCTTTGTCTCAACACATTGGGTCTTGCAGAAACTTCCGTAGGATTTATAAACAATATGTTAGATGTGCTGAGCAAGGAACAACTGGAAATGATGTTGCCTCACACATGACAGCGCTCTTCATTTTGTTTGCTTTTTTATTTCCTCTTGGCTTCGTACAACTGACATCCTGGAAATCCCGAGCTTTGCAAAGGACGGTCACTGTGCTACACGTCACACAAAACACAACACTTCCACCACCTGGCTTGAATGCAAATAGCAAGACCAAGGAACGCGTAATTATCCTTTAATAGTATCATATAAATAATGTACACACATGTAAAACTAAATCCCTTTAGTGTGCTTTTACTAAAATAGTAAAACACATTCTTTCTCTGGCTTTCTAGCTTAATAAACTAATATACACAGTAATATGGTCTAAAACTAGTAAGAAAAATAAAGCATATTCAGCTGTTCTAAAAGACTTATTAAGTCCAACTGAGTGAAGGAAGAAATGCCCAATTACCTACTTACTTACAGATATGTATAAAAAGAAGCAAACCACTAATTCTCATATGAAATCTGATCCCTCTCATCCCCCCTTCCACGCAGTGGCATAGCTGAGAAACTTGGGGCCCCAATACGAGTTTTATGTAGGGCCCCAAATACTCTTTAGATATGAAGCCCCAAAACTTACCAAGGACAGTTTCTGCATCGGAGAGGAGAAGTGAGAGTAAGGAAATAGTTAAAGGAGTGGTCCAAGCAAAATAAAAATAAAAAACCACTTACCTGGGGCTTCTTCCAGCCCCTGGCATCTGTCCTGTGCCCTCGCCGCAGCTCCGGTGGCTCCCGGTCCCCCTTGGTGGCAAAGCCGACCTCGCCAGGTCGGCTTCCGCATCGTCTCTCTGCGCTCCAGCGTGCGGTTCACTGGTGCGTTGACGTCATCTGGACTGTACAGCGCAGGTGCAGTAGTTCTACTCCTGCGCTGTACAGTCCAAATGACGTCAACGCGACTCTGAGAACCGCTCGTGCAGGCGCGGTAGGAATCCTGCGCCTGGGACCCAGGACCAGCAGCGTGGAGCGAAGCTGCGGCGTGGGCACAGATCAGCAGGCAGGGGCTGTTTGAAGCCCCAGGTAAGTGGATTTTTTTTATTTTTACTAAGCTTGGATGTGTCCTTTAAGGATTACCACTATTCAATGCACATATAGAGGCGTTCCTTACCAGTATAGCACCAATAAAAAGCTAATAAGATGGATGAAGGAGGGCCCCTAATGGGTTCAGGGGCCCTGGTGCAGTCAGTACCTGTGCATCCCCTATTGCTATGCCACTGCTTCCACCCCCTTCCAACCTAGGTTAATCATGTTTATTTGTCTACACCATTAACTACAAAAATGATATATAGAGATGAGCGAAAATGTAAAATTAATTTTCACAACATTCTTGTGCAAATACTTCATTTTCAGGAATTTTTGCAAAACTGTATAAGGAAAAATCTAAAACTATCATTTTGGACATGCGTGCGCAGTATGTCTGGGTAAGGTGACCGCACGCGGACTACGGCTTCCAGCTGGAATGCACGCGAACTCCCGCGGACTTACTGCACCTGCTCGTTGACCAGTGCTTTAGAATGGGGCTGATTACGGAGGTAAAGAAGGAGATGCCAGGCCACAGGAGTAAGTCTATGCGCACAGATCCAGGACAAGGGCGTCCATTTCCTATTCTATTTAGCACTAAGGTATCCTTTAAAGAGACTCCGCGGAGTAGAAAAAAAACAAAATTGGAACTTACCTGGAGCTTTCTTCGGCCCACCGTAGGTCGGGAGGTCCCCCAGCGTCCTCCTGGCTCCTCTCAGAAATCACGACCGGTGACATCGGGGGCCGAGTGTCCAGCTGACACTTCCTGAATGATGACGCTTGTCGTCATCATGCTGGCCGCTACGCCTTATCACAGCGGCCGGCGTGACAGTACTACTCTGTAACGATTGTGGAACTTTCTCCGTGATCAGCGCACAACGCGTGCGCTGACACGGCGGAAACCCTCCACAAGCGTATATTTGAGGAGACCCAGGCTAGGTGCTATGCACCCGCAGAGGGCAATTCCCTCCGGCAGATGGCGCTGTGGAGTGCAGGCGAACACAGTCGCTGCACAGCCACAGATGCCAGACGGGAATTGTACAGATCCAGGACAAGGTACGATCAGGCAGGGCTGGATAGCCCACAAGAAACAGAGCAAAGGGACAGAACCAATGTGTGTCCACCAAACTAGTCGCCACCCAGCGACGGTGAACACACAACGGCGGAAACGAAGTGGGAATGCAATCGCAAGAATGGCGATTGCCGACAGAGACACAAGACTGAGCAAAACAGGGCACGAGGGTAGCAAAGGCACAGCAAATAATACAATGAGGAGATGCGGAAAATAACAAACGCTAGCTAACCGCGAACACCGCACTCATTCGCAACAGTGCACGCGGTTATGCGCGGTCTCCACGTGATAAGCACAATAGAGACAAGCACGCCTAACTAACCATCGACAGACAAACATGAAACAGAGGACGCGAACGCTTGCTTAACGGTTACCTCACCGAGCCTCCAGCAAGCGGTCGAAGCAGACAAGACAGACACACGAAAACAGGGACAAGCGAGAGATAGGATCCACAGCACTAGCGAAAAGTGGCTAGCGCGATCCAGGTACAGAGTAGGAGAACAGAAGGATCCACAGCACTAGCGAAAAGTGGCTAGCGCGATCCCAGGAGACAGAACAGAAGGATCCACAGCGCTAGCGAAAAGTGGCTAGCGCGATCCAGAGAGGCAGAACAGAAGAGATAGCTGGTAGCAACCTCTGCACCAGCTATACTCCAAGAACAGAGATCAGAACCATTTCCTGTCGACCACCGTTGGGACAGGACAATGGCAACAGACAAACAAAACAGATAAACAACCCTAACTGCACTAGGGGAATCTGCCTAGCACAGTTTCCGGGAATTACTCTAAGCTGATCTTCAAACAGAGAGTAAGGCTGACACCCCACCAAGAGTGTTACATAGGACGAAGTCCTTATGAACAGCCAAGCATTGTGGGAAAGACATAGTACTTATAGTACACGCCTCCAATGAATGTGGCCAGGCAATTTGCATGACAACGTATGCAAATTCCTCTGCAAGCACAAGCTGCAAAACTCTTCTTTCCAGAGTCCTGCAGCATGCAAACCTACACAATGGTCAAAAGGCTGCCTGCCTGCACAGGCAGCTAAGCAAATCATCACAGTACCCCCCCCCCCCCCTCCAGGGTCGAATTCCAGACGACCCTCAAAACTGCTATTAGCAACAGACTCAAACTGAAGACTCATGAAGGTCGGGGCAGCCCGACAAGGTCCAATTCCAGAGTCAGTCCACCCGAAACTGACCTCATCGGAAACAGAAGCCACCGAAACATGCCCATCAGTACTACCAGTCTCAGTATAACACCCATCAGGACTGTGAACGCCAGAGAAGAAGCCATCGACACCCTCCAGACAATACCCACCACCTTCCAAGGAGCGTCCGAAAATACCAAACCTGCCACAATACCTGTTCGAAGTGTCCCTTACAACACAAAAGCCACCGTTGATCTTATCCAGGGTACCAAGCAAAATTTCTCCCGGAATCTCCCAGAACCTTTTGAAGCTCCACAGAGATCCCAAGAGGGCAGAACAATCACCAGGCTCACATGGAGAATTACCAAGAACCCCCATGCAACCAATGACAATTCCGGATTCAGAATTACGAGGACACCCATCAAGATCAAGACTTTCAGGGACCACTTCTGGGCATGCAAGCAGGCAGGCCATATCAGAGCATGTCTCCACCGAGGAAGCATCTGAGTACGCTGGTAACCGAGGCACACTTGGGCTTTCTGGGTCACAGAGCACACTAGGGTACACCAGCACAGGAGAAACCTCAGGACATGTCGGGGAACTGCCATCCTCAGAGTCCGGCACGACAAGACCAAAACCAGTACCGGACAGAGAATCATCATGAGTGGAGGTCACAGGCACTGGACTTTCAAAAGAAGACTCGGATACAAATTCAGAAATTTCTGTGACAATAATATCATCATTGACTACATATGAGTGAAGCTCCATCAGAGCTGAAAAAGTAGCCAGCAAGGCTGCAATGCCTACGGAAGAGGGTAACACCTCAGAAGGACTTGGGGGGCAGGAGACATCTCCTACAAGTTCTGCACCCTTTGGGAGGAACTCGGAGACCTCCAGAACATCAAACAAGACCTCAGGAACGTCATTTTTCAAGTTTTCTAAGAAGGATTCTGTACTATCCATGTTACAGGGCAAAACTGGAACTTTATTTTGAGAACAGGGCAGATGTCCCAGGGAAGGTTCCACCATAAACTGAGACTGAATTTCATCATGATGAGTGGAACGTACAGGAATATTCACTGGACTACACACTGACTCCCTAACTTTAATCTCGCTGCACCCAATTCTGCGTAGCAGTCAAACTAGCTTGCAACTCCAAAACTGCAGAAAGACAGGTAAAAATAGCAGCAATACCTAGACGAGCCTCTAGGGGCAGGGCAGGAGATATTGTACAAAGCAATATTGACTCATCCAGAGTACAGGGTGGAGAGTCAGAACTTTCTTCAAAGCAAGAAAGGGACCCCCAAATGTCAGTGTGATTGGACATAATTGTGTTATTCATGGTACAGAGCAGGTTTAGAGAAAGCGTCTCTGAATAAGGCAAAGAAGGTTCAGCATCAGATTCGCAAAACCGAAGCGCTGTCTCACTCTTAGATTCGGCTAACAATGTCGAATCCGAGGAATCAGAACGCAAAACCTGCGAATCAAAATTCACTTTAGGTTGTGAAACTGATGCTTCCATAGCGCAAACCTCCGCAATCTGCGGTGCAGACTGCAAGGCATCTAGGACCGAAACACTGGAGCAACTGTCTCCAGGCAACGGGCCCTTACAGGTGAGAACAGGGTGAGACAGGGAATCATTTGCAGAAAAAATAGCGACATCAACAGGATAAACTTTATTAGGCATATTAATTTTACTTTTGACGCTGCACAGTCGAGAAACTTTCCCCATAGCAGGGTCACAGATGGAAGATCTCAAAGATCTGTTTCTAAATGACAAAGGATCCCACACATCCTTGAGGAAACCGGCAGACTCATGCCGATCACAATCTGCAGGAACATCCGAGAAACAGGCATCACATCGCACAGATTCAAACTGCACACTGTCAGGAAAGAATCCTTCAGTATTCGCACAGGAATCAACCACAGCGGCATACTCATTCATTTCAGGTTGCACAAAGTCAAGACTCTCATGCTTTACCCCAGAAAGGCAGGAACAATCATCCGACAACGATGTCTCTTTATTGGAATCAATTGGTTGGTGTGTGTGCAACTCATCCAAAATCGTTTGCCATACATAGATCACCAGATCCACATCATCCTTGTCACATTCATCGGAATCAATCAAAAGGTACATAGAGTCAAGACAATCGTTCAGGACATCCGTGCTTTTTGCGATATAAAAATCGCAAAAGGTTTTCCAATCAAATTCTTCCACCAAGGCCCCGATTTCCCATGAGGCGAATGGTGGTTCAAACAACCCGGTATCTAGATAATCTCCATATGGGTGGGGATCAGGAACGAGAACAGATTTTTTAACTGCTTTAATATAGTGTGCGATCCTACCTATAATAGGATCCACATACGCTTTTGTCTCAGGCAATGACATCTGAAGCAAATCAAAGGTTCCCTCTGCCCTGGGAATTTTGGTTTGGCTGGTCATTCTGTAACGATTGTGGAACTTTCTCCGTGATCAGCGCACAACGCATGCGCTGATACGGCGGAAACCCTCCACAAGCGTATATTAGGACACCCAGGCTAGGTGCTATGCACCCGCAGAGGGCAATTCCCTCCGGCAGATGGCGCTGTGGAGTGCAGGCGAACACAGTCGCTGCACAGCCACAGATGCCAGACGGGAATTGTACAGATCCAGGACAAGGTACGATCAGGCAGGGCTGGATAGCCCACAAGAAACAGAGCAAAGGGACAGAACCAATGTGTGTGCACCAAACTAGTTGCCACCCAGCGACGGTGAACACACAATGGCGGAAACGAAGTGGGAATGCAATCGCAAGAATGGCGATTGCCAACAGAGACACAAGACTGAGCAAAACAGGGCACGAGGGTAGCAAAGGCACAGCAAATAATACAATGAGGAGATGCGGAAAATAACAAACGCTAGCTAACCGCGAACACCGCACTCATTCGCAACAGTGCACGCGGTTATGCGCGGTCTCCACGTGATAAGCACAATAGAGACAAGCATGCCTAACTAACCATCGACAGACAAACATGAAACAGAGGACGCGAACGCTTGCTTAACAGTTACCTCACCGAGCCTCCAGCAAGCGGTCGATGCAGACAAGACAGACACACGAAAACAGGGACAAGCGAGAGATAGGATCCACAGCACTAGCGAAAAGTGGCTAGCGCGATCCAGGTACAGAGTAGCAGAACAGAAGGATCCACAGCACTAGCGAAAAGTGGCTAGCACGATCCCAGGAGACAGAACAGAAGGATCCACAGCGCTAGCGAAAAGTGGCTAGCGCGATCCAGAGAGGCAGAACAGAAGAGATAGCTGGTAGCAACCTCTGCACCAGCTATACTCCAAGAACAGAGATCAGAACCATTTCCTGTCGACCACCGTTGGGACAGGACAATGGCAACAGAGAAACAAAACAGATAAACAACCCTAACTGCACTAGGGGAATCTGCCTAGCACAGTTTCCAGGAATTACTCTAAGCTGATCTTCAAACAGAGAGTAAGGCTGACACCCCACCAGGAGTGTTACATAGGACAAAATCCTTATGAACAGCCAAGCATTGTGGGAAAGACATAGTACTTATAGTACACGCCTCCAATGAATGTGGCCAGGCAATTTGCATGACAACGTATGCAAATTCCTCTGCAAGCACAAGCTGCAAAACTGACAGAAGCTCTTCTTTCCAGAGTCCTGCAGCATGCAAACCTACACAATGGTCAAAAGGCTGCCTGCCTGCACAGGCAGCTGAGCAAATCATCACATACTCACAGTTAGAAAGCCGTGCATGTGCAATTAGAGATGTAGCGAACGGTTCGCCGGCGAACGGTTCCAGGCGAACTTAGGGGGTTTGCGTTCGCCTGCACCAGGCGAACTTTTGCGGAAGTTCGATTCACCCCTAATGCACTATGAGGGTCAACTTTGACCCTCTGCATCACAGTCAGCAGGCACATTGTAGCCATTCAGGCTACACTAAGCCCTGGAGCCCCACCCCCCCTTATATAAGGCAGGGTCCGGCGGCCATTACACTCACTCGTGTGCCTGCTAGAGAGAGGAAAGGGGCAGCTGCTGCAGACTTTTTCTCCTAGGGACAGATTAGTTAGGTTCTAGGCTGCTTTGCTTGCTCCTGACTGATTATTATTGCTTTTAAAGCACCCATCAACAGCAACATCTCTTTTCAGAGCTCATCCTGTACATATTTTTTTTTTCTGTGTATCAAACTGACACTTTTGTTGCATGCACAGACTTGCTAATTGATAGTGTGTGTGCCACTGCCAGCAGCCCAGCACATTCAGTGACTACCTGTGTGTGTGACAGGGAGCTGCACATTGTACTACCCAGTACTGCATATACCCCAGTACCTGGTGTTTACTTAACCCACCTCATCACTGCATATACCTAGCTTTGTGTTGAGTGAACCCAGCTCACTGCATCTAACTACCTGTTGTGTTGAGTGAACCCACCTGGCCACCTCACTGCATCTAACTACCTGTTGTGTTGAGTGAGAACCCACCTCACTGCATCTTAAGTACCTTTACTGTTTAGTGAACCCAGCTCACTGCATCTAACTACCTGTTGTGTTGAGTGAAAACCCACCTCACTGCATCTTAAGTACCTTTACTGTTCAGTGAACCCAGCTCACTGCATCTAACTACCTGTTGTGTTGATTGAGAACCCACCTCACTGCATCTTAAGTACCTTTACTGTTCAGTGAACCCAGCTCACTGCATCTTACTACCTGTTGTGTTGAGTGAGAACCCACCTCACTGCATCTTAAGTACCTTTACTGTTCAGTGAACCCAGCTCACTGCATCTAACTACCTGTTGTGTTGAGTGAACCCACCTGGCCACCTCACTGCATCTAACTACCTGTTGTGTTGAGTGAGAACCCACCTCACTGCATCTTAAGTACCTTTACTGTTCAGTGAACCCACCTCACTGCATCTAACTACCTGTTGTGTTGAGTGAGAAGTTGAACCCACCTCACTGCATCTTAAGTACCTTTACTGTTCAGTGAGCCCAGCTCACTGCATCTTACTACCTGTTGTGTTGAGTGAGAACCCACCTCACTGCATCTTAAGTACCTTTACTGTTCAGTGAACCCAGCTCACTGCATCTAACTACCTGTTGTGTTGAGTGAGAACCCACCTCACTGCATCTTAAGTACCTTTACTGTTCAGCGAACCCAGCTCACTGCATCTAACTACCCAGTACCTGTTGTGTTTACTTAACCCACCTCATCACTGCATATACCTAGCTTTGTGTTGAGTGAACCCAGCTCACTGCATCTAACTACCTGTTGTGTTCAGTGAACCCACCTGGCCACCTCACTGCATCTAACTACCTGTTGTGTTGAGTGAGAACCCACCTCACTGCATCTTAAGTACCTTTACTGTTCAGTGAACCCAGCTCACTGCATCTTACTACCTGTTGTGTTGAGTGAGAACCCACCTCACTGCATCTTAAGTACCTTTACTGTTCAGTGAACCCAGCTCACTGCATCTAACTACCTGTTGTGTTGAGTGAGAACCCACCTCACTGCATCTTAAGTTCCTTTACTGTTCAGTGAACCCAGCTCACTGCATCTAACTACCTGTTGTGTTGAGTGAACCCACCTCACTGCATCTAAAAACCTGTTGTGTTGAGTGAGAACCCACCTCACTGCATCTTAAGTACCTTTACGGTTCAGTGAACCCAGCTCACTGCATCTTACTACCTGTTGTGTTGAGTGGGAACTCACCTCACTGCATCTAACTACCTGTTGTGTTGAGTGAACCCACCTCACTGCATATACCTAGCATCCCCCCGAGATGGACAAAATGGACAAACCAGGTAGAGGAAGAGATAGAGGCAGACCCAGAGGAAGGCCACCAGGCACCGGCAGGTCTGTGACTGCGCGAGGTGGTGTTGCTGTGATTTCGTGCGGACCTGGCCCAAAGTACAGTGCTCAGAAGAAGGCATGTGCCATCACTTCCCAAAATCGTGAGGAGGTGCTTGAGTATTTAACACAGAACACCTCATCTCCCGCAGCCACCAGCGCTACAACAAGCACCACATCCGCTGCATTTGACACTTCGCAGGAGTTATTTGGTGGTGGTGGTGGTGAAATCACTGATTCCCAGCCACTACTGCAACAACAACAAGAAGGCGCAGGCACACCACCTCATACGTCTCAATTAGGTGGCGATAGTATGGAGGAGGGGGATGATGAACCACCTGAAGTTGGTGCAGTTGAGGAGGTGTCTGAGGAAAGCGCAGCTGGCCAGGAGGATTATGATGACGATTATACGGATACCACATATGTTCCCAGTAGAGGAGATGACCAGGGGGACAGTTCAGAGGAGGAGTCAGAGAGGAGTAGGAGGAGACGACTTCATGATAGAAGCAGAGGGAGCTCGTCCTCAGAAACAGCTGGGGGCAGTGTCCGGCGCCATGTATCGCCAGCTATGGCCAGCCAGCCAACATGCCCTTCAACGTCAGCTGCTGATGCCACCGTAGCGCCATCACCCCAGGGGGGCTCAGCGGTTTGGAAATTTTTTAACGTGTGTGTCTCAGATCGGAGCAAAGCCATCTGTTGTCTCTGCCAGCAAAAATTGAGCCGTGGAAAGGCCAACTCTAACGTAGGGACAAGTGCCTTACGAAGGCACCTGGAGAGAAGGCACAAACAGCTATGGCAAGAACACCTGAGGAAAAGCAGCACCCCTCAAAAGACAAGCCACCCTCCTTCTCCTCTTCCTCCTTCAGGTGTATTGTCTTCATCCACTTTCTCCCTTGCACCTTCACAGCCACCCTCCTCCACACCGCCTCTTCCCTTGAGTGGTTCCTTCTCCTCTGCCCACAGCAGTACCCAGCTGTCTGTGAAAGAAGTATTTGAGCGTAAGAAGCAAATGTCTGCCAGTCACCCTCTTGCCCGGCGTCTGACAGCTGGCGTGGCGGAACTATTAGCTCGCCAGCTATTACCATACAAGCTGGTGGAGTCGGAGGCTTTCCGTAAGTTTGTGGCCATTGGTACACCGCAGTGGAAGATACCAGGCCGCAATTATTTTTCACAAGAGGCCATACCCAAACTGTAACGTGCAGTTGAGAGGCAAGTGGTGTCATCTCTGGCACACAGCGTTGGGTCAAGGGTCCACCTGACCACGGATGCCTGGTCTGCCAAGCACGGGCAGGGCCACTACATTACATACACAGCCCATTGGGTTAACCTGGTGACCGATGGCAGCAAGCAGGGAGTACGTGGCTGCGCAGCGGACCGACTTGTCACACCTCCACGGCTTGCAGGCAGGCCTCCAGCCACCTCCTCTCCACCTGCTACCACCGCTTCGCTGTCATCATCCTCCTCCTCCTCCTTGGCTGGTGCCGCGATCTCCTCTCCAGCTACACAGCCCCAGCACTCCAGGGCCTATGCTGCATGCCAGGTACGACGGTGTCACGCAGTGTTAGACATGTCTTGCCTGAAAGCGGAGAGTCACACTGGAGTAGCTCTCCTGGCTGCTCTTAACAAACAGGTGGAGCAATGGCTGACCCCGCACAAACTTGAGATCGGCAACGTGGTGTGTGACAACGGCAGCAATCTCATTGATGCGTTGAATTTGGGAAAGCTGACACACATACCCTGCATGGCACATGTGCTGAATCTGGTCGTGCAAAGATTTGTGTCCAAGTACCCATGCTTAGAGGACGTCCTGAAGCAGGCCAGGAAGTTGTGTGGGCATTTCAGGCGCTCTTACAAGGCCATGGCATGCTTTGCGGACATTCAGCGTAGAAACAACTTGCCGGTGAGACGCCTGATTTGCGATAGCCCGACTCGCTGGAATTCCACCCTGCTGATGTTCTCTCGCCTGCTAGACCAGGAGAAAGCCGTCACCCAGTACCTGTATCATTACAGTACAAGGACACAATCTGGGAGGATGGGGATGTTGTGGCCCAACAACTGAACGCTGATGCGAAATGCATGCAGGGTCATGGAGCCCTTTGAGGAGGTGACCAAACTGGTGAGTCGCGATGAGGGCACCATCAGCGACTTGATACCCTACGCCTACTTCCTGGAGCGTGCTGTGCGTAGAGTGGTGGATACAGCTGTGGAGGAGCGTGAACGAGAAGAGTTACGGCAGCAGGAGTCGTGGGAGCCATTTACACCTGAACCCGATGTTCCCACAACACCTGTGGCAGCACAGAGGAGGGAGGAGGAAGAGGAAGAAGAGGAGTCGTGTGGGGAAGGAGAGAAGTCAGACTCTGATTATGGTGATGATGAGGAAGGTGTTTCTGTGGAGGAGGAAGAGGCGGCGGAAGAAGAACAACTGCGGCAGCCGTCACAGGGGGCTTCTGCTGCTCCACCTTCCCGTGGTATTGTTCGTGGCTGGGGGGAGGAAGAGGAGTTGCATCCCGTCACTGAGGAAGAGCAAGAGGAGATGGAGAGTACGTCTGCATCCAGCTTTGTGCAGATGTCCTCTTTCATGTTGTCCAGCCTGTTGAGGGACCTCCATATCAAAAAACTCAAGTCGAATGATCTGTACTGGGTGGCCACGCTACTAGACCCTCGGTACAGGCACAAAGTGGCGGACCTCTTAACAACTCAACACAAGGCGGAAAGGATGCAGCACTTGCAGAACAAGCTGTCGATGATACTTTACAATGCGTTTAAGGGTGATGTGGCTGCACAACGCAATCAAGGTACCACTGGAAGTAACCCTCCTCCTCCCAAGTTCACGCAGGCAAGGACAGGACGCTCCAGCGATCTCAGGGTGATGTCGGACATGCGGATGTTCTTTAGTCCAACTCCTCGCCATAGTCCTTCCGGATCCACCCTCCACCATTGCCTGGACCGGCAGGTAGCCGACTACCTGGCCTTGAGTGTGGATGTAGACACTGCGAAAAGCGACGATGAACCCTTGGACTACTGGTTGCGCAGGCTTGACCTGTGGCCAGAGCTGTTCCAATTTGCCATACAACTTCTTTCTTGCCCTGCCGCAAGCGTCCTGTCAGAAAGGACCTTCAGTGCAGCTGGAGGCATAGTTACTGAGAAGAGAAGTCGCCTAAGTGACGACAGTGTTCAGTACCTGACCTTTATCAAAATGAATGAGGAATGGATCCCGGAGGGCTACTGCACGACCGAAGACTAAGTCAGTCCCCACACACAGCATCTCTGCCTGCAGGCCGCTTGTCTTCTCCGTCACCACCAACAGGGTCCAGGACTCTAGGCGGATTCCTGAATTTTTAAGGCCGCTGCTAGCAGCGGCCACTACACTAATTTTTCTGGTGCGTGTACATGCCTGCCTAATTTTTCTGGCTGCACTGCGGGCGGCTGCAACAAATAAACAAAAGGCATGTACATGTGCCCATCCCCCTTCGTGATCATTACCTTGCCGCGGTGAAGGGGCTTGCGTATCACAATGAAGCAATGACCGCCGGCTATTTGAGTCTTTCGGGTGGGGGTGGCACACAAGATAATAAGGTCGTTGCTTCATTGTGGTCAGACCAAATTTGATCAGCTGGACAGTCACTGTTGTTCTATTATTGAGCTACCACAGCCCGGCGACCATATGGGCTTGAAAAACGCCACGGCCTACACTCTGGCCACGGTGCGCACCAGTCCAGCACGGCCGTCACTAAGCAAACAGCTGTTTGCGGTGCGTTACACAGTGAGTTTGGTGTCTCAGTGTGAAGCAGAACTCTAATTACACTCCCTGATTGATGTATACCCATGCAAGATGTTTGAAAGCACTTTAGGCCTGCAATTTAGCATTCAATGTGATTTCTGCCCTTAAAACGCTGCTTTGCGTCAAATCCAGATTTTTCCCCGGGACTTTGGGCATGTATCCCACTCCGCCATGCCCCCCTCCAGGTGTAAGACCCCTTGAAACATCTTTTCCATCACTTTTGTGGCCAGCATAATTTTTTCTATTTTTCAAAGTTCGCATCCCCATTGAAGTCTATTGCGGTTCGCGAACTTTTCCACGAACCGAACCTTCCGCGAAGGTTCACGAACGGGGTTCGCGAACCGAAAATCGGAGGTTCGCGACATCTCTATGTGCAATACTGTCACGCCGGTCACGAGCGTCATCGTTCAGGAAGTGTCAGCCCGACACTTGGCCCCGGTGTCGGCGGTCGTGATTTCTGCGGAGGAACCGGGAGAGGAGCCAGGAGTACGCCGGGGGACCTCCCGACCTACGGTGGGCTGGAGAAAGGCCCAGGTAAGTTCCAATTTTGTTTTTTTCTACTCCTCGGAGTCCCTTTAAGTGTATGCATGCAAAACATGGACGACATTTTTTTTTTTTTTTTTTTTTAAGGCTGACAAAAACATGAGAGCACAAAACTAAAATGATGGAGGAAGATAATGTATAAAGTAAAAAAGGGTAAATTTACAATGCAAATTTTACAAATCCTACCTTATATGAATGCGCCAATTTTTATGTGAAAACTTATTCACTGACCTCACCTACTCATTCCTTATGACATAGTACTAGGAAGAATACAATGTAGTTAGTCATAGTAATATAACTTTATAACTGGTCAACTGATTCTACCCACTTTTTTTTTCTTATCTTAATCAAACAATACACAAAAACGTAAAGGTCTATAAGTTGTAAAACTTTCAGGGCAACCTTGACATTGAATAAGTCAGATGACATCCTATCTCTTTGAAAATCAAGGAGTGGCAGCACCAAGCCTTGCAAATGTTTACAAGTCATCAGAACATAACGGGTCACGCAGTAACTGGAGCATCATTTACTACTTACCTTACAGCCTAAAGCACTCCATGTTTCCAAGAGTTGGCCGTTTGACAGCATCTTCCCTTGCAGATGATATTCTGGACATTGCAATGATTGCTATCCAATTGGTGATTTTTCCAGGTACAGTATTAACCTCCCTGGCGGTTAATTTATTTTGCCAAGTGGGCAAAAATCCTTTTTTTTTTTTTAATTTTTTTTTGTTTCATGTAAAGCTACCAGAGTGGTAGCTACATGAAACACCACTAGAGGGCGCATGTGGCCCTCTAGTGCGATCGTCGCCGGCATCAATAGCAAACAGGGGAGCGCGTATATAACGTGTTCCCCTGTTTGGCTTCTCTTGTCGCCATGGAGACGATCGATCGATCCTGACGTCATGCGCACTCGATCCAGCCCATAGCGCAGCCCGGAACTCATTGGTCCGGGCAGCGCAGGGCTCTGGCGGGGGGGGGGGGCCTTCTTCCGCTGCTGCGTGCAGGCGATCGCCGCAGAGCGGCAGCGATTGAGCTGTGCGCGCGGCTAGCAAAGTGCTGGCTGCGCGCACAGCACTTTGAATGGGGCGAATCGCCCCAACAGACCCTGAGAAATCCTCCTGCGCGGCATAGCCCGAGCTCAGCTCGGGCTTACCGCCAGGGAGGTTAATGTTCATGTTTATTTACCGTAAATGACATAGTGGACTACAAAATGTAAAATGTCTATGATATGTGTTACATTTTATTGGCTTCATCCCTCCATACTGATTCAATGAATAATAATAAATATAAAATTTCCATAGGGTATATGTACTTTTACTCAGAATTGAGTATTTAGAGTGCACCTAAACTGAGATTGATATGGATGTTTCCCTTTTAAACAATACTAGTTGCCTGGCAGTCCTGCTGATCTCTTTGGCCGCAGTAGTGGCTGAATTACACACCTGAAACAAACATGCAACTAATCCAGTCTGACTTCAGTCAGAGCACCTAATCTGCATGCTTGTTCAGGGGCTGTGGCTAAAATTATTAGAGACACAGGATCAGCAGGAGAGTCAGGCAACTGGTATTATTTTAAAAGGAAAAATCCATATCCTTCTCAGTTTAGGTTCCCTTTAACTAGTACATATATACTGGTGTTGTATACTATTTTTATATTCAGTGATGTTCACATTGAGGGATAGCTAGAAGATGAAGGGCTAACAGAGATTTATGTTGGTGATAATTGCTGGAATGTGGGCCAAAGCTGTTGACTTTCACCATCATTAACTCTTAAGGACCACTATCGCAAAAAAAAATCCCCTTTGATGAGATGGGCTATGCCATAACCTGTCGGTTCTGTCAGATTTCTACTACCTACTGTAAGTGACAGCAACATAGGAGAAAAGTAATTTATGGCTCATTTTACTCTGGAAGAAATGTACTTCACACTTGTATGTGTTTTCTTGTATTTAAAATTGTATGATTTCACGATAGTGGCACTTTAACTGGAATGCACTGACAGCGCTGGGGCAAAATTTAAGATGAAATGTGGAGTTACAGTAAATTGTGGGACATCATAGCCAGCTTCAGACTGAAATGAAAAGGAAATGTTTAATTGATGCATGTTTATAGCAAATTTATACCAAGAGTGGAATTTCATGTTATGTGCAGGAATGCTGAACTTTATATCATGAGATGGCATTCAAAGGACTAATGATGTCATACAGTTCATGAGTCCACTGAGCTGCGCTAGCACAATGATTAAGCATTTTCCATTTGGAGGGCATTTAAAGGATAGCTGTTCTTTTAACTCTTTCTTCATAAAAGTTTTGAAATTGCCATTGATGAGAATACAAGTATATTGCAGTACTGATTTTCGGTCCAAGAAGAAGATATGAGTAGAGTCCCTTTGTCTATATACAACTCATGCACATCTGGACTATTCAATAATGGAGCTAAAGCAAAAAAATTGAGATTTAAAGAGACTCCGTAACAAAAATTGCATCCTGTTTTTTATCATCCTACAAGTTCCAAAAGCTATTCTAATGTGTTCTGGCTTACTGCAGCACTTTGTACTATCACAGTCTCTGTAATAAATCAACTTATCTCTCTCTTGTCAGACTTGTCAGCCTGTGTCTGGAAGGCTGCCAAGTTCTTCAGTGTTGTGGTTCTGCTATGAACTCCCCCTTCCAGGCCCCTCTATGCACACTGCCTGTGTGTTATTTAGATTAGAGCAGCTTCTCTCTTCTCTCTTATCTTTTACAAGCTGGATAAATCGTCCTCTGAGCTGGCTGTGCTTTCACATAGTGAGGAATTACAGACAAGGGCAAAGCTGTTTGCAGGAAGAAAAGAGCAGCCTGAAACTTCAGTGCATCAGAGATGCAGGGGGAAAGAAACACACAAATGATCTCTTGAGATTCAAAAGGAAGGCTGTATACAGCCTGCTTGTGTATGGATGTATTTTCTATGTGTGGACATACTGTACATCAACCTACTTCCTGTTTTGGTGGCCATTTTGTTTGTTTATAAACAAACGTTTTAAAACAGTTTTTAACCACTTTTAATGCGGCGAGGAGCGGCGAAATTGTGACAGAGGGTAATAGGAGATGTCCCCTAACGCACTGGTATGTTTACCTTTGTGCGATTTTAACAATACAGATTCTCTTTAAGATAACTTTTGCTATTGCTGAGAGGAAGGCAACCCCCGTAAAAGCATCTCCAGTGTTCAGCAGGGAAGGGGATGCAGGGGACAACTCTACAATCAATCAGTTGATGTCTCACGCATCTGTTCTTACGCCTGCCATAAACTGTCTGTCTGTCTCCCAATGTGCCCAAAATATACATCCCTCTCTGATCGACATCTGATCAGAGAGGGATCTATTATTGCCCAAAATACCATGACGTATTACCCCACACTGCACATGAATTTGTAATAGATTTCAGCATGAAATCTATGAAAAAAGCAATAGTACCACTGCTCCAGGAGGCAGGGACAGGCCACCCCAGGCCTCCCCCAGCTATATTGCTCCCCTGAGCCCTCTGAAGAGTATCAGTGCAGCAGATTGGGTTTACTTCTGACTATTGTGGCTTGTGTGTAATGGAGAGCAGTAGTATTTGCAGTGATGCTAAGGATGCCCAGCAAGAAAACGGTGGTATTGGGGTGCCCACCAGAGGAGGCACAGTGCTGGGTTAAGCTGAGGTCCAGAAATAGGAAGTTAGAAGTATACAAAAGAAGTAAAAAGTTTATTCTAAAATGTTACATTTATCTACTTTTAAACAGGTTGGGGGTTCAGAAATGACACACTTTACCTATTTATTTATTTTAAGTATTTATATAGTGCTAACATATTACGCAGCGCTATTTACCTGGGACTTAGAAGCAGACATCTGGGGTCCCCTTATTATTAAAAAATGTTCCCAGATTTGCCATAAGTCCACCACAGGACATATCTGTGTAAATACATCAGAGGGTAATATAAAAGCAGGTGGGTGAGGTTTTTTTTTGTCCCTAGGCTTGTGCAAAGGACTAGGGGACATTATCTGCATGTGGAGGAAAGCACAGGAAGTAGTTATGTCAAATTCTATATGTGGGGGCTTAGATGCTTTCCTTGCACTGAAAGATATCTGTGACTATAATTACTAGGTAATTCCCAGCACTGGAGTTGGGAAGGATTTTTTTTCCCTTTTAGGGCTAATTTTTTTTTTTTTGCCTTCCTCTGGATCAACATAGAGGTACACCATGATTAAGCAACAAATTACTATCCATTGTCTGTAGTGACCATAACATCCTCCAGAAAGCCATTATTTAAAGTGGACCTGAACACAGGACTGAAAAAATAGATAGAGAAATGCACCCTGTAACGTATCTAGACAGTTTAACCTGTTTAATTCCCCCTCATTTGTGTCTAAAATTGTAATCTGATCTCCCCCTATGTCACATGACTGCCTATGGCAGAGATGGCAGATAAGGCCATTTGAAAGCACTGGAAGTTAAAGGGGAACTTCAGCCTAAACAAACATACTGTCATTAAGTTACATTAGTTATGTTAATTACAACAGATAGGTAATATAATTCTTTACCCACCTGGTTTTAAAAGAATAGGCAAATGTTTGTGATTCATGGGGGCAGCCATCTTTGTCATGGGGGCAGTCATCTTTTTGGTTGAAAGGAGGTGACAAGGAGCATAAGACACAGTTCCAACTGTCCTTTGTCCTGATAACCCCTCCCAGCTGCATGTGCTAGGCTTCAAATGTCAAATTCAAAATGTAAGAAAAAACAAATTGCACCAAAACAGCAGAACGAGAACAACATCATCAGAAATCCCATCATGCTTTGCACAGTATCAGGGGAAAAAAGCCCGGGCAGTTTTCTTCTGTGCAGCTAAAAATGAGGCTTGTATAAGAGAAACAAAGTTCTGATGCTGTGGAACTGTTAAAGAAACACCAGGCCTTTTCAGTGCTCCTGAGTCGATTTTTAGTCTGGAGGTTCACTTTAACAATATGTCTGCTTCCATGAATCAGGAAGAAGAAACAGTGCAGATTTATTTTTGGATTTGTATCAGGTGTAGCAAAGAAATGTTTTTTGTTTAAAGGTTATTTGTAACGAATGTGGAATTATCTCTGTGGTCAGCGCACAACCTGTGCGCTGACACTGCGGAAACCCTCCACAAGCGTTTGAATAAGGGAACCCAGCTTTGGTGCAAATTAGCACCAGTAGAGAGGAATTCCAACCGGCAGATGGAGCTGTGGAGTACAGAGGAACTCGGTCTCTGTACAACCACAGATGCCAGATGGAGATTGTACGAAGTGAAGCAAAACAGGGCAAGATAGCCACAAGAGAGAGAGTGAGCACAGAGACAGAATGTATGTATGTCCACCAATCTAGTCAGCACCCAGCGACGGTTGACATACAACAGCAAAGACCAAAGTGAGAAAGCAATCGCAAGAATGGCGATTGCTAATAGAGACACTAGACGGAGTATAGACAGGACATAGAATGAATAAAGACAGAACCAATTAGCAAACTGCAATCCAACACAAAGGAACAGATAGGACTAGCTAAACACCACACGTTAAGCGCAATAGCGACAAAGCGCGTTCAAGGCACGGTCACCGCACGTTAAAAGTGCAACAGCGACAAAACGTACCAACCCTGACTAACAAATGAAACACGGAAAATGAAAGCAAACAGATAACGCAAACGCTTGCTAATCGGTTGCCTCACCCAGACAACAGCAAGCGTTCGTTCCAGACGAAACAGACAGACGGAGTAACCAGTAGCTAAGGTTAAACTCCAAGGTTTAGACAAGAGAGATCCACCGCCTCTAACACTAGGGCAAATGCGATCTAGAAACAGGACAGAACGATTCACTGTCAGCCACCGCTGGCGACAGTACCATCGCACGGATAAGACAAGACAGACAGAAGGAGTAATTAGTAGCAACCGCAGCTCTGGCTTACACTCCAAGACAGAGTACAGAAGGATCCACCGCCTCTACCGCTAGGGCGGATGCGATCCAAACAGACAGACAGAAGGAGTAACCAGTAGCAACCGCTGCTCTGGCTTACACTCCAAGACAGAGCACAGAAGGATCCACCGCCTCTACCGCTAGGGCAAATGCAATCCAAATAGACAAGACAGAACTAGGCAATACAGATAATAAACAACCTGACTGTGCTAGAAGGAATGCTAGTGCACTCCCAAGGATAACTACTCTAAGACAATATTAGCAAACAATAGCAGAGGGCTGAAACTCAAGGTAAGTCCAGCAGAACCAAACCTTTATGACCAGCAGGGAATTCTGGGAGGAAATGGCATTTATACTGCAAGCCTTCAAAAGAGGCAGAGCTATCAATAACCAAATGAGTGAATGCAAATCCCTCACCAGAACAGCAAGTCTGAAACATGCAGAGTGAAAACAGGTCTCCTTTCCAGGGACCTGCAGCATGCAGACCTGAAAAATGGTCAAAAAGCTGCCTGCCTGTGCAGACAGCAGAGCAGATCATTACATTATTATTTTGTTGTGTATCTTTTAAAGCAGAGAGGAAGTTTTGAGTTCAGGTCTGCTTTAAGGCCAATTATAGATCACACAAGGGCCCTCCTCCTAGGAGATATATTTTATATTTTTTGTCCTGAGATATTTTTGTTTAAAGATTATCATGTTGCGTATCTTTTAGAGCACAGAAGATGTTCTGAGCTCAGGTCCGCTTTAAGCACTTTCTTCCATTCTATTTCACAATACTGCAACATCTCTTCTGAACATGATGTAATCACTAACATTCCTAAAATTAAAAAAGTGTGACAGGGGATGACACGATAAGCATCATGTCATGTGTATTGTCAGGAAGTTATTGGTTGTCATTTTAGAGGATGACTGTACGTAGAATGTAAACATCTGAGTTTTCTGGACATGTTTTCATCTGTTTTTCAGCAGCCAGTATCTATGGTGTTCTTGTGCAGCTGTTCCTGTTTATGTAATTTTATGTAAATAAAATAGCTTAGAGTAAACACTAACCAATAAAAGATAACAAATATGACTTCCTTGCCTCTTCATTACAACACAGCTTCCGCTGCGATTCACAAACTGATCCGAGAACTTCTCCAACCAAAATAGAAATCCCAGTTTAAAGAGAATCTGTATTGTTAAAATTGCACAAAAGTAAACATACCAGTGTGTTAGGGGACATCTCCTATTACCCTCTGTCACAATTTCGCCGCTCCTCGCCGCATTAAAAGTGGTTAAAAACAGTTTTAAAAAGTTTGTTTATAAACAAACAAAATGGCCACCAAAACAGGAAGTAGGTTTATGTACAGTATGTCCACACATAGAAAATACATCCATACACAATCAGGCTGTATACAGCCTTCCTTTTGAATCTCAAGAGATCATTTGTGTGTTTCTTTCCCCCTGCAGCTATCTTCCACTGAAGTGGCAGGCTGTTTCTTCCTGCAGAGTGCAGACAGCTGTGCCTGTATGTAATTCCTCAGTATGTGAAAGCCCAGCCAGCTCAGAGGAGGATTTATCCAGCTTGTAAAAGATAAGAGAGAAGAGAGAAGCTGCCCTTATCTAAATAATACACAGGCAGTGTGCAGAGAGGGGCCTGGAGGGGGGAGATGCATCACAGAACCACAACTCTGAAGAACTTGGCAGCCTTCCAGACACAGGCTGACAAGTCTGACAAGAGAGAGATAAGTTGATTTATTACAGAGATGGTTATAGTAGAACGTGCTGCAGTAAGCCAGAACACATTAGAATAGCTTTTGGAACTTGTAGGATGATAAAAAAACAGGATGCAATTTTTGTTACGGAGTCTCTTTAAGTTTAACTTTGGATCTCCATTCTAGATCTCCATTCTAGATCTCCATTCTAGATTATATTTTTCGCCTTCTTGGACAAAGGAATTTGGCTTATTTTACAGCCTCCACCTTCTCATTGGCCCGTGGATTTAATTTATTAAAGCACCGTGAAGCAAAGCAATCATAGGCAGTCATCAATGATCGTAAGAGATCTTGAAAAACTAACCTGACTATATTAAAATTCATGTGCACTTTTTATGATTCCTTACTGGTCTGCTAATACGTCTTCTAAGTTTATTTCAAACCTCTCAGGTCAGGCTTGGAGTTATAGTTGTTCCCGTTTGTTTTGTAATTAGTGGACAGAATTGTGACAAAGTTAATTTTCCCTTAAAGGGAACCTGAGCCGAGTCAAATTATTTAAAATAAACACTTGATGTATTAGCAAATGAATATTACATATTTACTTCACTGTCAGTTCCTCTAACAAGCTCACCATTTCTTGTTTCAATGCTTCCTAACAGTTTCTGTCAGTTATATATCAGTTGCTGTCAGTTATAGCTGAAAGAACAACTGATGTGCAAGGTAATCTTCATGTTTCCCTATGGCTCAAGTGGGCGATATTACAATTTAACAGTGTGCTGACCCAGAAGCTGTTACAGGGTCACTGGCATTTTTAAAATTGAGAATTCCACTGATCACAGTGGACAAACAGGATGTGGGAGAGGAGAAAGAGATTGAGGAGTAGACTACACGGAAAGTATGACCTGTGTATGTTTATTTTGACTTATAATTTTCAGTTCAGGTTTGCTTTAATGGGGACCTGTACTTAGAAACTGTATATATGTTTTAGCCATTAGCTGGCAACAAAAATGGTTGTTAAACACCTTTTATTTAGTACTGTAGTTTTATTTGCCTTCATCATGAATACATATGAAAAAGAATCAGAACAGACACCTGAATATGTGATTAATGCCTAATGCTAGCCATATCAATCTGACTGGTTCAAGCAACTTTTAAATTGAATTGAACAACTTTTGATAAAAATATTGATTGTTGATTAAAGCCGAATCGGTCACTGTATGAGGTAATTAATGTATAGTTAATTTTGTGGTGCACATCGATTAAAATGCAGGTTATTCACCTTATGTTCATTCAAGTCTATGGGTATACAGGAGTGTCTTTTAATTGTACATTTGAATCATTTTTGTTCAATCAAATCTAGTCAATTTAGGTTGATTCAATGAAAAGTTTGAATGGACTAATAAATATTAAAAGGGACTTTTGTATGGCCATCTGAAATGTAGGGAAGATCAATGAGATGCAAATAATTTTCTCCTTGCCTTTAAATTTAATGTAAATTATATGCAGATTATATGCAGTTCAAAATTGGCCCAATCAGAAAAAACTTCCTGACAATTTTATTTTGTCCAAGTTCAAGCTGCGTAACATTTAAATGAAGTTTGAATGCAATGAGAAATTATTTGTATCTCATAGATCATCCCTACTGAAGACAAAGGTGAAGAGGAAATAAAATACGTTAAAAACAAATAAAACTGAAAAATGTGAGATGTGTGTGGGTGGCTGATTCTTCTATAGACACATTAATATCACACTGATTAGATACATGTATGCTTGTATATGAAATTGATCTATATACTATACTATATACTAATATATATATATATACATATATACCTACATATCCTTTCAGTGGCTTACCTCAATAAAGACCAATTCGTATATAAGAGATGAATAGGAATTTATTATAAAGCACAGGCAACTCGTTTCGTAGGGTTCTGCCCACTTCCTCAGGCCTCATTGGCTTGAGGAAGTGCTCAGAGTCCCACGAAATGTGTTGCCTGTGCTTTATAATAAATTCCTGTTAGGCGCATATAGCACTGGCAAACGGAGGGGGCTATTCCGGGTGTCTGGAACACCCCCCCCCCCCCCCCTGCACTGAGCTGTGTATTCAGCCAGGGAAGCCCGCATAATATAAACAGCCTTTATTCTCCCTCTCGTCTTACTTCTGGTGCCTCCCTCCAGCTAATAGAATGAGAGAGGCAGCCGAGCTCCCCCCACAACGAGCTTCCCCCACAACGAGATGCAGCCTGCAGTGAGAGAATGTTGATTCTGGAGTCCCAGACTCTCCACAGCACAGAAGTGTCAGACATGATGCAATTAGAGGGCAGGCAAGCTGGTAAATATACACAGCATGATGCAGAGCTTGCCTGGACTCAGGATCCGTGGGCAAACATCTGTATGGTCTCTCCCCATTGTTATAATGACTGCATGTGTGAATAAGGTGTTAAACAAGTTGAAAAGTTTTTGACAGTCCCTAGACTCCAGGAGGGTTCTTTCTGACTTGTGTGGGAGACTGGCAGGGACAGGAGTCCGATTACAGGCATGTAGCCTGTCTGATGTGGGACTGCAATACAGATAAGTTCTCTGCTCCATCTCAGGCTATTCTCAATTTCTCCACTCCTCTCTCTGGGCTAGTGCAACGCCAAAATGACAATAGCAATCGCTAGCAATTTGTGAGTGTGATTTTGTGAAGCGATTTTCAGAGCGATTTTTGAATGAATCGCTCAAAAACTTGGTACATGCAGTATACATGCGATTTTGAAAAAGTCACAACGCTGCTGTGGGAACACCCTCATAGGGTAACATTAGCCAAGCGCTTTTCAAATCACTGTTGATTTGAAAAACGCTCAGAAGCACTCTTGGTGTGCACCAGCCTCCTTCATTCACTTTTGTTTCCCTCTTCCCCTAGAGCTGGCTGTGTCTTCTTGTCATACAGGAAAGCTAAATAAAAGTGCAATTCTAGTGAGGCAAAATATTATTTAGTATTTATATATTGCTGCAATCTTCCGCAGATGCATATATCCCTGCATCATATGGGTATCGCTTGTGGTATGTGACACTATGTAGCATATTCCACTGAATTGTCTAAACTAAGTCTATCTCCCGTTCCTCTCTCTGGGAGTTGTTCCAGCGCTGTACCCCGTTCAAATTTGCTGCTACCAGAAGCCCTCAGAAACACTCGTGTCCTTGAGTACTTCCAAAGATAGGCAGCTCCGTAATACGCCAGCGCACCTTTGTGCATGGGCAGTATGGAGCCACCTGTATTCGGAAGCACTCGAGGACATAAGTGCTTCTGGAACTTTCAGGAATCCCCCCCTTAAAAATCCTGCGTTTGCCCCTGTATAGAGCGGTCTGTATGCATACTGGGAAACTTATCAAGAAACTTATCTGGAAAGGTGGCAGGTAGCCCTTCCCAATCTCTACAGTAAAAGCCTGAACACTCTGTTCACTTATGTCAACTTATCTCCTCTTTTCAGCAACATTTATCAGTCTGTAACATTGATGTGTTGCTGAAAAGTGGACAGAAGTGCACTAATGTCTTCAGACTCTAAGACCCAGTCCAAACTGCATGGATCAAAAACTGAACCTTCAAATGGATCAGTTTTTAACACTGGGCATCAGTTTTTCATCTGTGTGTTCCGTTTTGTTATCCATTGTCATCTGCTCAGTATACCCGCAACACATGATCCGGAATTGCAGCAGACCACCCAATCTTGTGTTCCGTTTGCCAGAACAGACCGAACGGATCTGTTAAGAATGGACTGATGTGAATGGATCCTATTGCTTTGCATTGGATCTGTTAGCATCCATTGGGATCCTTTCCATATTGATCCACGAAACGGAACATTTTTTTAATGGCAGTGTGAACCGAACCTTACTGTTCTTTTCTATTCGTAATAAATCTTCATAGAGCAATATAATTATAAAATAAGGACAGTGTCTTTGAGCTACAGCAAGAAAGGGTCTTGATAAGAAAGGTGGATACAGTTTAGGTAGGGAACTAAAAATACTGTGAAGAATTATATTTCATAGTTGACAAACTGAGAATTTGTCAATGAGATGCAAATAATTGCAAGTTGATGCAGGTTTATTCAAATTTTGTATGCAAATGTATCCAACTTGAAAATGGACCACCTAGTTGGATTTTGATTGGTCTATTTTGAAGCTGCATGTATTTGCTTAATCCTGCATCAATATGGAACTATTTGTACAGTATCTCACTGACCATCCCTACTAGCAAGCAGTTGCAGCAACACGTATCTGTGGCTAGACTTCAATAAACATTTTTTGTCTTTTCTTAAATTCAGGTTTTATTAACATTTTAATCATAGATTACAACATACAATATACTGTAGGAACATATGAAAGCAGCCATACATTTCTTTCTAGGAATAGCTAATTCAACAGGTGCTTGAATCAAAGCTGTATATTTTGCATACTTGTAGTATAGAGAAAAAACATGGCTGACTGCAAAATCCACAAAATAATGCTGTATTGTAATGGGAGCAGCATCCAGAGACAAGTAGGTAGCTACCAAACACAAACTAAAGAGGAACTCCAGGTCATTCCCATCAGGTCTGTAGCAGTGACTGTCTCTGACAATCATTTACAGCACAGGTATTAGTTAAATGTACTTCCTTACTTGTCTTGCCCATATCTCCTACCACTCCACTGTGTTCATTTCCACTCCAACCATTCTTTGCCAACCCACCTTTCAGATGTTTATACCCAGGCAAAAAAAATTCCCTGCGCCACGTTCATCAGGCACATATTTGCCTTATACATACTAGTCATTGGCCCTGATCCAATTCAAGTTTTCTCCTAGATGATATTTTTACATCTTGTTATAAAATGCCTTTTAAAGGGAAGGTTCAGGGAGGGTGGGTAAAAAATCAAAATCAATTTCCACTTACCTGGGGCTTCCTCCAGCCCGTGGCAGGCAGGAGGTGCCCTCGCCGCCGCTCCGCAGGCTCCCGGTGGTCTCCGGTGGCGCGCCCGACCTGGCCAGGCCGGCTGCCAGGTCGGGCTCTTCTGCGCTCCAAGGCCCGGAACTTCTGCGTCCCACGCCGGCGCGCTGACGTCATCGGACGTCCTCTGGGCTCTACTGCGCAGGCGCAGTAGTTCTGCGCCTGCGCAGTAGAGCCCGGAGGACGTCCGATGACGTCAGCGCGCCAGCGTGGGACGCAGAAGTTCCGGGCCTTGGAGTGCAGAAGAGCCCGACCTGGCAGCCGGCCTGGCCAGGTCGGGCGCGCCACCGGACACCACCGGGAGCCTGCGGAGCGGCGGCGAGGGCACCTCCTGCCTGCCACGGGCTGGAGGAAGCCCCAGGTAAGTGGAAATTGATTTTGATTTTTTACCCACCCTCCCTGAACCTTCCCTTTAAGCCACCAGCAAGAAGGAAAATACTCTGAATCATTTTGACAGTACTTCTCACCTAGTTTTCGTTTTTTTTTTTTCAATTGCAATTGTAATTATTTTAAACAGAAGATGAAAATGATCTCCTAGGAGAAAACTTAGGAGAAAAAGTGAATTGGATAAGGGCCTATGACCATTCACGCCCAACACAGATTCTAATTATAACCATCTTTGGAATAGTAACATAGAAGAAATACTAAGTTGCTTTTAGTAAGAGGTCTTTTCGGTCTCTTTTAGTTGCCTATACATTACTAGTGATTCTGGGTCACACTGAGTTACTTGGGTATTCTTTTGTACCGGTCCAAGCCCCTATCCCATAGAGCCATATCAATCCCTGCCATGCACTGGTTAGGACCAAAAGTTTAAAAACAGGCTGTCTGCATGTTGGGTTGATGTGGCTCTGTGTACAAGCCATAAGCTTGCTATACAGCAGCAGTTCTAGATGTAAGCAAATTACACTGAGCGTTGCTTTTTAGTAGGAGGGCTTTCCAGTCTCTCTTAGTCCCCTATACTTTCCTAGTGGTTCTGCATTATGATGAGCTACTTGGGTATTCAGTTCTGTCTGTACATAAAATAAAGCTCCATGTATCAACCTCTTTCTTGATATGTATTTTGTTATCTTGCACAGTCTAAAGTCATAATTCCTTTTCCCTAGAAGGCAATAATAAACACACATACCAAACGTATCTAGAAAATAGATATCACATTAAACAAAGGACATTACTCAGACCAATGCCATTAGTGTTTACGGCATAAGAGTTTCAACATCTTCAAAGGAACAGTTTTTCATTTGTGATCTACCCATAAGCCCACTATACTGGGGTTATATAACAAACAGTAAAAGTTCAATGACCACATGCAAACTACAGTAACTAATTACTTTGCACTTTAAGGTAAATTATTAAAAAAATGGACTGACTGTTACCTAAAATGTAATCATTACACGTAGTCATCTGACTAAATAGTGGGTCTTCTAGATGCGGATGAATGCATTTTTATATTATGAGCTTAATGACCTTACATTGATCCTTTTGCATTTCCACATATAATAATTTATGAAACAGGATGAAGAGGAAATTCCCTCCTGTCCTTTTAATATTAACCAAAGGTAAGATTTTCCTTCATCAATCAGCTACTGCCCAGTACAACTTTCTACCTATCTACCTTTTAATCCACTGGAACGTTATGATACAGTACAGTCAATGGTGAGCTTTAGGCATCAATGCTAAGCTAGGGAATAAAGTTGTTTTACCCCTTATGATCCTCTTGGTTCAACATCATCACAATGTTCATCTCTCCTATTTAACAATCACTGCTCCCATTCATTTGCCAAGAACTGTATTACTACTAACCACACCTAAATGATCTATATACAGTGGGATGCGAAAGTTTGGGCAACGTTGTTAATCGTCATGATTTTCCTGTATAAATAATTAGTTGTTATGGTAAAAAATGTCAGTTAAATATATCATATAGGAGACACACACAGTGATATTTAAGAAGTGAAATTACTCTTATTTCTTTTACAGAAAGTGCACAATAATTGTTTAAATACAATTAGGCAGGTGCATAAATTTGGGCAATGTTGTCATTTTATTGATTCCAAAACCTTTAGAACTAATTATTGCAACTCAAATTGGCTTGGTAAGCTCAGTGACCCCTGACCTACATACACAGGTGAATCCAATTATAAGAAAGAGTATTTTCAGTCAATACAAACCGTCTTCACCTCTTGTATAGAGAATCGTATATTATATGACATACCTAAATTATTAAGGAAACCTATATATCAAGACAAATTTATCCTTATGACATCTACCTTGCAATCTAAGCTATTGGATGGCAATAAGCCACTGCTCCAGTAGCACAAATCTACTGAGTGACTTTTTTCACCTCATCCAGCCGGATTAGGTTAGTGGATGTAGGTGGACCTAGTTTACCAGTTGAGGATAAGAATATCTCCTAATGCTGAATATCCTTCACAATGTATGTCAATAATTTCACCTCTAAATGTACCATTTACTACAACTGTTGTAATTTTTTTATTGGTGTATAATAAAAATTTATTGTTGGAAAAAGAAAGAGTATTTAAGGGGGTCAACTGTAAGTCTCCCTCCTCTTTTAAATTTCTCTGAAGAATAGCAACATGGGAGTCTCAAAACAACTCTCAAATGACCTGAAGACAAAGATTGTTCACCATCATGGTTCAGGGGAAGGATACAGAAAGCTGTCTCAGAGATTTCAGCTGTCTGTTTCCACAGTTAGGAACATATTGAGGAAATGGAAGACCACAGGCTCAGTTCAAGTTAAGGCTTGAAGTGGCAGACCAAGAAAAATCTCAGATAAACAGAAGCGACGAATGGTGAGAACAGTCAGAGTCAACCCACAGACCAGCACCAAAGACCTACAACATCATCTAGCTGCAGATGTAGTCACTGGCACTTTACACAAAGAGATGCGGTATGCAGAGGAAAACTTTTCTCCGCCCACTGCACAAACAGAGCCACCTGAGGTATGCTAAAGTACATTTGGACAAGCCAGCTTCATTTTGGAATAAGGTGCTGTGGACTGATGAAACTAAAATTTAATTATTTGGGCATGACAAGGGGCATTAAGCATGGATGAAAAACAACACAGCATATCAAGAAAAACACCTGCTACCTACAGTAAAATATGGTGGTGGTTCCTTAATGCTGTGGGGCTGTGCGGCCAGTGCAGGGACTGGGAATCTTGTAAAAGTTGAGGGACGCATAGATTCCACTCAGTATCAGCAGATTCTGGAGACCAATGTCCTGGAATCAGTGACAAAGTTGAAGCTGCGCCGGGGCTGGATCTTTCAACAAGACAACGACCCTAAACACTGCTCAAAATCCACTAAGACATTCATGCAGAGGAACAAGTACAATGTTCTCGAATGGCCATCTCAGTTCCCAGACTGTGGTGTGAGTTAAAGAGAGCTGTCAATGCTTGGAAGCCATCAACCCTGAATCAACTAGAGATGTTTTGTAAAGGGGAATGGTCCAAAATACCTTCAACCAGAATCCAGACTCTCATTGGACCTATAGGAAGCGTTTAGAGGCTGTAATTTTTGCAAAAGGAGGATCTACTAAATATTATTTTCATTTCTTTTTTGTGGTGCCCAAATTTATGCACCTGCCTAATTTTGTTTAACCAATTATTGCACACTTTCTGTAAATCCAATAAACTTAACTTCACTTCTCACATATCACTGTGTGTGTCTCCTATATGATATATTTAACTGACATTTTTTATCGTAACAACCAACGATTTATATAGGAAAATCCTGATGATTAACAACATAGCGCAAACTTTCGCATCCTACTGTATTGTTATTTTCAGGACAAATTAGGCTTTTAGTGTGTGATAATTTTGTTTAGTAATTACCTTATTTTCAATGCATTTTAAAGGGAAAAGTAGAGAAAAAAAACTGAAAAACACACTATTTCTCCATTTACATCTGTTTTAGCTTTACAATAAACAGTGCTAACTATAAGTTAAACCCACTAGTTTTATTTGCTTACTCATCCTGGTTATAACAACATTTAGATTATGTTCCTAGCACAATGTATGGTGACAATATTGTATTTGAAAATAAAGGTGTCTTTTTTCTGTTTTTCGTTTTTGTTTTCTCATTGTACACTAATGATGATTATAAGACCTTATTTGCAAAAATAATAGTAATATACCCTCATGACATACATATTTAAAAAGCCAAGTTTCTAAGCTAACAATATATGTTGTTTCTTTCATATTCTGTCACTTTTTTTTTCATTTTACAAGACTTTTATTTTGGTACAGCATATGCAAAATTGTAATTGCCTTTGATTCAGTTTGTGGCTAAAAAGAATACACAAGACATGGGCCTCAACCCCAAAACTTTCTCAACTCTATTCTACTACTTACAGTTAAAATGTTACTACGTATGTCTCTTGTAGCTTTGCTAAAACTTTCCCAAAATTGATCATAATTTAGAAAATGACTTTTTTATGTTGGATTAAGTTTGCCTGTACCTATTTTTTTAGGTGATGTGTGTCCAAGCTTTAACCACCCTGGCGTTCTATTAAGATCGCCAGGGCGGCTGCGGGAGGGTTTTTTTTAAATAAAAAAAAAACTATTTCATGCAGCCAACTGAAAGTTGGCTGCATGAAAGCCCACTAGAGGGCGCTCCGGAGGCGTTCTTCTGATCGCCTCCGGCGGCCAGAAGTAACACGGAAGGCCGCAATGAGCGGCCTTCCGTGTTTTGCTTACTTCGTCGCCATGGCGACGAGCGGAGTGACGTCATGGACGTCAGCCGACGTCCTGACGTCAGCCACCTCCGATCCAGCCCTTAGCGCTGGCCGGAATTATTTGTTCCGGCTGCGCAGGGCTCAGGCGGCTGGGGGGACCATCTTTTGCCGCTGCTAGCGGCGGATCGCCGCAGAGCGGCGGCGATCAGGCAGCACACGCGGCTGGCAAAGTGCCGGCTGCGTGTGCTGCTTTTTATTTCAACAAAATCGGCCCAGCAGGGCCTGAGCGGCAGCCATCGGCGGTGATGGACGAGCTGAGCTCGTCCATACCGCTAAGATGGTTAATACACACCAAAATGTATTCTACAACTCGTCTCGGATAAAAATGATACCACATGTGCCTCATTTAGTAACAAACTGATAGTGCACTCTCGACAAATACACTGGACGTTTATAAACGTCCCGTTGTCATTAAGTGGTTAATCAAGATGGGTCTTCAGGTTTCCTGTTAATTATGCAACTTTATATGGGAGCTTAATTAAAAGGGAAATCTAAAACAATACATTTTTAGATCATAGTGGCCATAAGCACCAATGACTGAAATGGGCAAGGTTAGCAAATCTGAGCTACAGCAGCCTACAAGTAGGTGGTAAAAATATTCTAGCAGATTGCTTAGTATTTGATCATGTTGATATAGTACCAGAGACCAGAATTCTAGTAACAACACACAGTTTTAGTAAAAGAATGCTCTTCTCTGAGGGCTCGTTTCCACTGGCCACCGCACGCGGTTGCGAGACGCGCGGTGGCACTTCCTTGTCAGCGGGAACGCTGACGAATCCCAGAAGCCGTCCCATGCACAGCTATGGGATTCACAGCCTCCCGCATGGAAACTGACGGCAATGTCGGCCGAATTGCTAAGGTAAGCGATTCGGCCGGTGGCGCCATACTTTCCTATGGCAGAGTTTCCCCGCGCGATTCGCCTGCGGGGAAACTCTGCGGATTCGGCCCAGTTTCCGCTGTAATGGAAACGGGCCCTCAGAAATTGTCACTAGTAAAAGTAGATGCAGTACTGATAAAGTACTAAAGCTAGTAGTAAATAATTATGACTGGAAATCATGTTTGGTACTTCTATAATTAATTTTATAACAAGCCATATAAAGAGGACCTAAACGCTTCCAAATGAGAGAAGGAAAACACAGAGGAGCCCACCCTATTTGTATTTAGAGATAACAGCCTGTCTAATTCTCCCTTATCTGCTAGTAATGAGCCACTGTAATTTGAGCTGTCACCTCTGTCTGATCTGTGCCAAGGTTTCAGACAGGGTATATGTAAACACAGGGGATTAACCATTTCTGTGCTTCAATGAAACCAGGAAGTAACTACTGTACACTGCACAATCTCTGTAGGAGTTCTGTTGGCTGTAACAAAGAAATGGTTTACTGTAAAGGCCATTATGCTGTTGCTTATTTTTCAGAGCAGAGAGGAAGTCCTGGGTTTAGGTTTGCTTTAAGAGTTTATATCAAAGTAAATGGCTTAATAAAACCAGGACAAACTTTCCTTGAATAATGTTTGCATTTTTAGGATCTGGAAGGATAATACACAAATGTAAATGATATGAAAAAAAAGAGCTAAAAAAACTCATGCCAAAACCTTAGTACCAAACACAAGGTTCAGTAAAAAGTGCACATGACTAGAAAAGTGTTGGCTTGTTCTAGCTTCATACTGTCTCAAGTAACTGTATTAACTCAGGTAGGACATATAGATATGAAATACAGACATGACATACCCTTACTACTGTATGTTCTTCTTACTGCAGGAAGATCTTTTAGAAGCCTATTGCTTCTCAAATATACAATCTGTCTTTGGTTGTGAGACACAGAGCCAAGTGGCAGCGCTTTCAATAATACTGAACTGTCTCCACTGGAACATTGATACAGGATCACATGCTGCTATGTAGACAGTGTGAAAGAGAAAAAAAAATAAGCAATCCAGTAATTCTAACCTAATTAAGGATCTGTATTCAATGGCAATGAAATAAAATGAAATCTGGTTGATTGTTATGCCCGTGAAGAAAACAAATGCAACAGGATCCCAGGAGAGAGCTCATCTCATGTCAGATCCCACATCCTTGCTGCCAAAGGCATATTGCCAGTTATAATATGTAGCTATACACACTCTATATAGGATTTGAAAGGAAATGATTAGATTCAAGTGACTATTTCAGTACATGCAGGGCCTGTTCTAGACTTTCTGCTGTCTCAAGCAAACCCACCTCGCACACACACACACCTATCAAATGTCACTGCTACTCATTGAGTGCAGTGATTGGCCCAATGACGGTGCTGTGGTCCAGCCCACGAGACCATCAGCACCAGTTAACAAAAGAGCAGCGGGCGGCTGTGATTGGCCGGTTTGGTACCAGCACCCCTGCCTGATTGGTTACATGCCAAAGCTTCTCCTCTGACTGGCCATAGTGATCTCTCTCCAGTGATGGGTTTTTACCATAGCATGCCTCAATAAGAGGAATATATTGACACCTCACCTGCTTATGATGTCACAGGGAAGGGCGGCAGGTGCCACCGGTCGAATGAGGACAGGGATTCAGGGATGCGTGGATGAGGAGGGCAGTGTGTGTGCCAGGAAGGCAAGCGGGAGAGCAGAGAGAAGGCAGACACCAGGTGGCCCACACTGTTTGTCCTAATGCTGCCCCCTAGATTTTGCCGCCTGAATCACATTCCGGTGGCATCATGGTAGTCCCATCCCTGAGTACATGCAGAACTAAGACATTTGCCTTGCACCTAATGAGCCACCCCTGGCATATACATGTATACAGTACAGATTTGCCTGGGAGAAAGCAATAGGACACAGACACAGTACTGGGCTATTCCATTCTTAGTATCCTCCGGACTATAACATTTAGATGCTACTTGGTAAACGGATAATTCAGAAATGTGTAATACAGGACATCCCATACAGGGCAGTAACAATGTCACTGCAACTTTCCTTTATGAAAGAAAATTTTGAACTTCTGAGGAGGACTACTAATCCTGTTACTGCCCTGCAGAATCCTCCATAGTCAGTCAGGAGGACTGCCCGGGGGCTGAGTGTATGCAGTCCAGTAAAGGAATGTAAGGGGTTTCCAACTCATGGCTGTGAAGTCACAACAGTCCTTATAAGCAACGGAAAGACTCTATGTTCTTATTTTCTGTGGAGTAAAGAAATTGCATAAGAAGCACTAACAATGCTGACATCCTTCTCCCAGCAGTTAGATGTATAAATTCGAAGCCTACAGTGTTTCCTCTCGATTAAACACTCCATAATTTCGTGCCGACTTTTGACATCTGAAAAAGAGAAAAACAGAAGTGAATGATTACGTGTTTAAGGTAAGTCGTGAACTGAAATTATCATTGTTTCAGAATCAGAAGTACTTCCTACATCTACACATTGCAATATATTGATAACCACACCCTCTCAATGATGCATAGCCTAGGCTATAATGTCCCACAGCCTCCCGCCCTGGAAAATCATGTGATGTGTTTGCACCCATCCCAAAAAACATTCAACAGCGATGCACTTTGCCAAAAGCAAAGATGCTGCCATAAATAATACCCAGTTCGGCCTATCTGGACGAGTTTCCTCGTCCAGATAGGCACTGCTGTTTTCCCTGCGTGCACCCGCCGCCCGCCGCTAGCCCCCCGATCAGTGAATGGGAATATAATTCCCATTCACCGATCTAACTTCCCCGCAGAAATACCGACGCTTTCTCTGCAGAGAGCGCGGTATTTCTGCCCCCAGGAAACTTTTTCCCAGCATTTTAGTTCCTGGATGCGAGATCGTTCGCATCCAGGACTTTTTTCACTGTGGCCATCTTGTGGCCAAATAGTAAACTGCACCCACATACATTTTTGATTAAAAAAAAATATAATTTTACATTTAAAATTAGCAGTTTCCCTCCCACACCAAAAATTACCCACATATACTTTTTTTATTAAAAAAAAAAAAAAATACAATAAAAAAAAAACGAAAACAACATAAATAGTTACCCAAGGGTCTGAACTTTTTAATTATGCATGTCAAGAGAATATGTTATTATATTATTTCAAATTATAAGCTTATAAATAGGGATGGACGCAAATTGAAAAAATGCACCTTTATTTCTAAATGAAATATCGGCACCATAAATTGTGATAGGGACATCGTTTAAACGGTGTAAGAGCCGGGACATATGGGCAAATAAAATACATGCGTTTTAATTACGGAGCGTATATTAATTTCAAACTATAATGGCCAAAAACTGAGAAATAATGAATTTTTTCCGTTTTTTCTCTTATTCTTCCTGTTAAAATGCATTTACAGTAAAGTGGCTCTTAGCAAAATGTACCCCCCAAAGAAGGCCTAGTTGGTGGCGGAAAAAACAAGATATAGATCAATTCATTGTGATAAGTAGCAATAAAGTTATAGGCGAATGAATGGGAGGTGTAACGATCGGTGAAGCACAGAGAGGATCTGATTACCGGTGATCTGCAGTATCACTGGGAATACAGATGTATACCAGATTATAAATGATCTGCAGTATCACCGATAATTCGATATACCAGCTAACCTCTGTTCACCTGAGTAGAGTGTAGTGTTTGGTGTAACAGTAACACTTTGAGGACTAAGCCTCAGCGCAGTAAGGTATACTGCACGGATTCCTTCCGAAGACCTGGACTCTCCAAGACGGGAGGAGTCAGGCTGCGAGTAGGAAGGATTGTCTAAAAGTAACACTCTGGAGGAAAGTGTCACTGACAGAACGGGGAACCGCCTCCAACAGTGAGGTCGGTTCTCGAGGTCGGACAAGCCAGGTCGTACACACACGGACAGATAAAGTACAATATCAAGAGGCAAAGGCGGAGTCAGGTACAGGCAGGTTTCGGCAACAGGGTATCAGAAATATCGAGGTACAAGATCAGTAGGCAGAAACAGAGTCTAAGGACGAGCCGGGGTTCGGCAACAGAGTATCAGAAATATCGAGGTACAAGATCAGAGTTCAGGAGGATAGTCAGGCAGGCAAAAGGTCAAAACAGATAATCACAATGAAACTAGTACTTTAAGCTATCAACAGAAACTAGCTAAGTGTAGGATTACAGCTCCAGCTGGTCCCGGCACACTTGCGGATCTGACTACGGATCTGGGTGCTCCCACGTATGTGATCACAACGCCAGACAACCAGCAACTGAATAAGCAGCAGAATATATAGTTGCTGGACTCTGCTGCCCCGCCCGAACCATTCAGCCAATCATGAGTCCTGCAGGAATCAGCTGACCTTCCTGATCAGCTGACACTTCCTCTGCAGGTATAAAGGTCCTGAATTCAGGCCCGCGCGAGCATAGCTCTCCATCTGCCTAGGTGCACTAACAGACCCAGCCACACCAAGCACATGCTGCTGCATGCAAACAGCCGCTTTGCTGTCGGGACATGCGGCGGCTTTTCCGCGTTCCACCACACCATTCAGACGCGTGCAAACCGCCGCGTAGGACGCGGAGTCAGCCGCCTAGCTCTTGGCACACGCGGCGGCTTTTCCGCGTTTCCTCACAGGAGGTGAACGTTGCTCGGATGCATGAGATTTTCGGCACTGCGGCGCTGAACCGGATACATTGAAGAATGTAAATTAGGGTGAGGAAAGATTTTACAAAGGGCCAACATTGACTAAATTATTTATAAATAATTTATAAATGAATATTGTAAAATGTAATCAATTATATTCAGTAATGTTCCTCATCAGTTGTGTTTTAACCACTTCAGCCAGTGGATTGTTTTCACCTTACACCTTACAGCAATCTAATTTTCTTAAGGTGCGCCTATGGCTTTTTGCAGTTCATTCAGATGGGGCTGGTTGGTGTTAGGAGTAGGTGGTGGGTGGATAGAGTTTAGAGTAGTTGGGGGTGGTTAGATAACTGATATTCTACTATTGTGAATAACAGACAAGACAAATAACATTTATAATGTGCTTTTCTTCTGGCAGACTCAAAGTGCTTAAACTACAGCCACTAGGGCACGCTCAATAGGCAGTATGAGAGTTAGGGAGTCTTGCCCAAGGACTCCTTACTGCACAGGAAGAGCCAAGATTTGAACCCAGGTCACCTGTCAGATGCAGAGCCCTTAACCATTACACTATAACCACTAGTGAATATTGGTAAAATTACTGATATTCTATTTAAATTATGTTGTGCCTATTACCTTTACTTTTGCACCTACAGTATTTTTCCTCGTTCCACTATTATAGCTACACCCCTATCTATGCCTAACACTCACTCTCCCATATCGGGACTACAGAAACTGCAGTTATAAATAATGGGTGCCTGCTATTTTTATATTTATAGCCGCTATAATGATAGCCAATTCTCTATAGTGGGCATTCCCATCGGCCCCAATTTCATTTACTGTTATAACCAATATTAGCAGTGCTTTACATGGCGCCTGTGTTGGCACCTAAATTTCTAGCAGAGGGAAAGTAAACAGTTCAATTACAGTTGAGATAATAAAAGTCAGATAACAGCCCTCTCCACGACTAACTTAGTCGGAGAGCTTAATAGCTTTTTTGCATAGAGATAACAACTGGAGTTTCTCAACTCTTCCTGCACTGGAAACAAGTAGACTGATGTATCTGATCTTAATGTTTTATTTCTTAGCTGTACTACACATACAAATAATAATATCATCATTTTTTTTCGCTTCAGTGTCTCTTTAAGGAGAGGCCACACTTGTGTCCACAGAAAACAACTAGTGTTTTCCTGTGGCCAATTTTTTGCATCATTTGCGTGTTTTCGCGTGCTCATTGTCCGCCATAGAATGCCGGCACGGCACCTGCTACTAGTCTATGGGAATTGTACGTACATTGTGATTTCATGCACCAAGGAATCCTTTTTTGTTATACGTGTGAATCGCAGCCAGAAAACAAACGTGCGCATCACCACTAAAAAGCAAAGTGCAAAATTGCACATGCATTTCAACAAAGCCTTACTGGTTATCTAACATTCAGGTAGATTCACTGCACTGTGCTGCTGCAGCAGCGCGAGTTATAAAACTATTTGGGAGCACTATGCACACTATGCGCAGTCGAGCTTCGTAGCATACATTCCATAATGACTTGCTGTTTACATAGCAACACACACACCTTTAAGTGCTGTAAAGTATCACAACCACGATACATCACCAGTGTGGCCGTTACCATGTTAATTAACATAGTTAAAATTAACATAGTAGCAGCAGTGCTAGTTAAATATTGTGATTGCAATACTCCCCAGCACCCGGTAGTTAAAGGAGCACGTGTTACTATGTAAACAAGCGCACGTAACTATAGAACGCACGTGACACTATGCAGCATGACTGCGCATAGTGTATAGCGCTCGGAAGTGGTTTTTAACACGTGCTGCTGTAGCAGAGCAGGTTAGTGAATCTATCTGATTGTTACTTGTTTTTATGAATGATTACTGTTATTGGCTGTAACAGTCATCATTCAAGTATAAGATAAGTACCCACGTGAAGATGGATCGGGAATCACATGATCCCTTGGGCCAATCACTGCAGTCACAGGGGTCAAGGGATCACATGATTCCTTTGACCAATCACTGCTGCAGTGGGAGGGGGGGGGTAGGGCGGTGTCACATGTAAACGCACGCATGATTGCTACAGGCAGTCGCGTACTTCCTGTATGCTTTTTTTGAGAATGATCACTGTTACTAGCTGTTACAGCAATCATTCTCACATAACAGCCATGGACTTGCTCATGGGACACCTGTACCCTCCTACCGATCCTTCCTGCTGTGGGCCATCAGTAGCGCACAAGTCACCCAGCTAAATGCATGAACATAATAGTTACATCCCAGTGGCTGCAGCAATTGCAGTCATGGACATGACTATCACATCCGTGCGCCTGGCTCAAGTATGTCTATGCAAATCGTGAAACCCTGAAAGTTTTGAGATATGCATAGGTCAGTCATAAAGATGCAGAGCACAATAAATAAATAAATAGGGACAGTGCATAGCTATTACTGCAAGTAAAAACATTTTCTAAGCTCTTTGCATGACATCAGTCAACATTCTCTCTCCTCATTGGGTTAGTCGACTTGAGCATGCCAATCTGTCAATCACATCACAGCTTTGTTCAGCTGTTGCATAGGCATGTTCATAGTTTTACATATGCTGTCTGTCCATCTTAGCCCCTGTTGTCCTCTTCTTCATTAATTTTTCCAAGTGTCAAGGATTTAGCCAAAGGATCTGATCTCATTATGTGACCAAATATTTGAAAGTTAATAGTAGTATCTCATAAATATAGGGAGATGGAAAGAAGCAGGAATCAATTATTTCAACAGCCTTCTCTGCCATTAAACCCTCAAATCCTTTTTTCAAATCCAAACAGAATTCACCCTACTCACTGGGAAACATCACACTTATTTTCAATTACAGCATCTATGGGCCAGTATTAAAAATGATCTCCTAAATGTACCAAAACCCTATACGTTATGGCACCTATACTGCTTGAAAAAAAAAATCTTTATGCTACGCTGAACTTCTAGGAAACTCTGATCAGCAACTTCTTAAATAAATCGAAACATGGACTCTTTAAAGAGGAACGCCAGCCTAAACAAACATACTGTCATTAAGTTACATTAGTTATGTTAATTAAAATAGATAGGTAATACAATCTCTTACCCACCCTGTTTTAAAAGAACAGGCAAATGTTTGATTTCATGATGGCAGCCATCTTTTTGGTTGAAAGGAGGTGACAGGGAGCATGAGACACAGTTCCAACTGTCCTGTGTCCTGAGCACCTCTCCCAGTTGCTAGGCAATGTGAATAACAACATAGGAAATCCCATCATGCTCTGCACAGCATCAGGGAAAAAAAGCCAGGGCTTTTTTGTTTTGATGGGTGGAGCTTAGATAAAAATGCAGCTAAAAACGATGCTTTAGTAAGAAAAACAGTTCTGATGCTGTGAAACTGTTAAAGAAACACCAAGCCTTTTCAGTTCTGCTGAGTAGATTTTTAGTCCGGAGGTTCACTTTAACTTAAATCACGCATTACTCTTGAACAAATCCAACTAACAACTAACCATTATTATTGTCGATACTCAAAGTGCAGTGCATTACACATAGGGAAACATTCCAGAAAATGTTGTTGAACTGGTATACTGCACCCCTAAATATGTCTAAATATGTTAAAGTAAAACCCCCTGAATGTTGGAGAGATTGTGGAGAAATAAGATCATTAGCACACATCTTATGGTTTTGCCCGTTAGTATGACCTTTGGCAAGGTCTCGCGATGCATGCCATATCTTGTCTCTGGGCCCCTTTCAATTTAACACCACAATCAGATATTTTACACATCGGATTAGAATAAATACCCTTACAGTACCCTCTATAAATTGTTATTGTGCCACCAGACACTTGATTCTATCAAACTGGACTTCCAAGGATATTCCTACCCCAAGACATATTATTACACTAGCAGATATGATTGTAAATATGGAAAAAAGATTGAGACCCTCTTTGACTTGAGGCTGTATTTAATAATGGTAGTAAGCTATATAACTTTCTTACAAACCTCTTTAAAACTACGGTTACCTATTTTACTAGAAACACTGAGTTACAGCAAGGGAAAACAATATACCATTAGCTATAGGTCTATTGAAACAAGAGTATGTTTGCCTATCTTGCTATGTCTTAATAAAGAATTTACTGAGTTCTTATGTTCATGTTTATAGCCTTGGTGACTACATGTTCTTATATCATCTCAAACATCCAGCATGGATACCACTACAATTGTTAATGGATATATTTAATCCTATTGTCAAATTATTTTCATACTCTGTAAAACTTTTGATTTTAAACTTTTTGAACAAAACATTTGAACTAAAATTTTGTTCTTGCCCAGAAAAAGAGTTAATGTAGAAAAAAAATAAAAAATTCTAGCAGTCCAGGGAACTCTCAGTATCTCTCTCCATGCCCACAGTTCAAAAGCATCAATTTTCTACATATGACCTTATTTATGGTCCAATATTCACAGCCATATGTTACTACAGGAAATACCATGGCTCTAACTATCCTGATCTTTGTTGGTAAAGTGACATCCTTATTCTTCAGTATCTTGTCCAAACTTGCTATAGCTTTCCTTCCAAGCAAGCAGCATCATGGGACTCTTCAGCAAAACTTTGAAAGGGCACTTAGTGTTCACCTTCCATTTCCACTGGGGGATAGAAGGTGTATTTGCCAGGAAGTGGTATTCACGGAATTGGATAAAGGGAGAGTAACAAGCTGTGGCCCCCAATATCCCTGTGCTCTCCTGTGGCTGTTTGGGATTTACCCTCTTTAGTTATGCATCTGTCTTCATCCTTCATTTTCATTTGCACAAAGTGGCAGTTCAATATTTTGTGTGCTTTAGCATAGAGCAGATAGATCATTTCTTTACATGGCTTAACTCATGATTTTTCAGAACATCACAAATCTCACTGTAACCTTTAAGTGCACAAGTTTTGTCATTCTGCCACCAATGACGCATTTCACTGACTCCAGAAAAATGTCTGCACACCATATCATCGGAATGCAAGCACTTGCTATCATTACTGGCCTTTCTTCAGTATTACAGGCTACAGTTGGCATTAAACGTGAATTATGAGACTATTTTAGGATTAAAAGATGAGCTCAGTTAACCAGAATGGTTTTGTCATGCATTTTGTAATACTGCAGATTTCACATATAGGTTACACACATTTTACAGGCATGTTGTCTGTTTTATTGTGATGTAAGCTTACTTTTTTTTTGTACACCAGAGTACCAAGCTGCATCAGCCCATTACCTTTTTTGCCTTTCGGTAGTCAACAAGCTATTTCATTTTTAGGGGCTCATTAGACCCCGAGTACTTCTATATTATAAAAAAAAAACACACCTGCAGTTCTACACGTAGGAGGTAGAGGGCCCTTTACACAAACAGTCAGGCCAATATTTTTTGCCACTACTCAGGAGCAAATTTGGCCATTTTTGTTTCACCATAATTTTCATGAAAATGTCACATTGTCACACAAATTAGAACATTTGTGAAAATATCTGGGTATGAGATTATTACCCCATTTTCACACAGATGATTATATGGTTGAAAATGTATGGGCATGCAATAATACATTTTCCAAATGAATTCAAGTCAATGGACACAAGATAACACATTTCCAAAACACAAAAATGCATATCTTGTGACAACTCACAATATGTTCACGAATGTATTGAATCAGGTGAAAAACTGCTAAAAGGTGCTGTTGCAACCAAATACCATCAAAATTCACTTAATTGGTGAAATAAAGTCTACCTGTGAGCAATCTAAGTGGCACATGATCTGTCAGTATTAACACATCTTGTATTTTACATTTTATACATTTTCACAATAGTGGCCATTTAAGGACAAGATCAGTTTAAATGCAGAGGCTAGTATATGAATTGCAAATATTGACATCAATTATTGTTTAATGTATCAAATTGTACATACCTTTTTTCTTTATAGCACCAGAGCATGGCTAGCAATCCACTTATTAATAATCCAACTAATATTCCAATGGCTATGTATGTTGCTTCTGTTTGTGGCTGGTGAACTGGTAGAACAACATGTGCACATCTATCCCCTGTGAACCCAGAAGAACACCTAAGTGGACAGAAGGCAAAGCAGAAGTTTAGCATTTTCACAAATGATTCCCAAGTGCTGTGCTTGTGCAGGGAAAAACACACCTTTGTACTTGTAGTTTTAAGGCCTGGGAATCACTAACCTCCCTGGCGGTATGATTCCTTCCTAATTTTAGGGTCTAAAAAAGGTACCATTTTTTTTCATGTGCTTTTAGATACTAAAAGCAAAAAAAAAAATTATACCATGAGAGAGCCTGGAGCAGCCCCTGCACTTAATCACCTCTCAGGATCCAGCTCTGCAGTTCTCCCTCCGTCCTCCGGGTGGTGCTGTAACCCTATAGTGAGATTCCTGGCTGTTGTCATGACGACAGTCAGCGATCTCACCAGGGGATGCAGAGCCTCCGTGGACAGGAAGAAGAATGGCCGCTAGCGTCTGGATCGCCCGGGAGGTGAGTGAAATCGCCCGCTGCACGCAATGCTCTACATCAGGGGTCAGGAACCTTTTTGGCTGAGAGAGTCGTAAACGCCACATTTTTTAAAAGGTAATTCCGTGAGAGCCATACAATATGTTTTCAACTAGGACAGTAGGGCTCACAGCCCTGTTGCCATGGTAGTGTGTATAAAGTTGATCCGCTAGGCAATGGAAGTGTCAGACACGTCTTTAACTTCTCTTGGGTTTCAGCAACATCAGCAATTTTCCCGAGAGACAGAAGAAATACTGACAGCTTGTACAATTAGCTATCTGACTTGGGGGTTGATTCACTTTTTAGGACAAAATCACCGCACTTTGGCCCAATAGGCTGCCTGTCAAGTGACAGGCAGCCTATTGGGCCAATAAAAGTGTGGGGATCTCGTCCTCCAAAGTCACTGGACCTGACAGGATCCAGAGTGGGACAATTGGACAATTGGAGCAGCCATTCATTTTGGGGCAGCTCAAGTAAGTTAGTAGTGCATGCTACAGCAGTAGCATGCCTACTTTGAAAACTTTACTTGCGCTGCCATACTAAGCTGCGCTGCTTGAGCAGTGTAGCTTAGTGAATCAACCCCTACTGATTTGTGTGTGAGCCAGATGTAGCCATCAAAAGAGCCACATGTGGCTCCCGAGCCATAGGTTCCCTACCCCTGCTTTACATGGACCTCCCGGTGGCTACCATGAGTGTAGTGGGTTACCGCTCTTAGCTGTGGTTTTCCACCCCAAGTCTAGCGTGTGGTTACCGCTAAGGAGGCTAGCAGCCTTTTCTAAGCGCTTGTGATTTGAAAAACTCTTGCTAATGCAATGCTATGGGTGATTTTTACCCAGAGCATTGCATTAGCAAGAGCTTTTCAAATCACAAGCGCTTAAAAATGGCTTAATAATGTACTGGTAGTGCATTCCAGGCCTTAAAGAGAATCCGTACTCTAACATTTTTACAGCAAAAAGCATACCATTCTATTCATTATGTTCTCCTGGACCCCTCTGTGCTGCTTCTGCCACTCTCTGCTGCAATCCTGGCTTGTAATTAACAGTTTTAGGCAGTGTTTACAAACAAACTAACCAGCTTGTGATAGGCTCACATAAGCAGAGTGTGTGAGTCATACAGAGTCTTCAGGGGGCCTGCAGAGGGTGTGTATCGCTTCTATCCAATCACAAGCAGCCCTGCACATTCCACACATTCCATCCTTAGCTGACAGAGCCGACTGAAGAAAACAGATTAGATCATATAACAGAGATAACACAGCCACTGTGCAATTAGGAAAGGCTGCAGTAAGCCAGAGCACATTAGAACAGGCAAATGAACTTATAGGATAGAAGAACTAAGGCTGAAAATTTTGTTACAGAGTCTCTTTAAGGATTCCCAACTTAAATGCAATCAAGCTGCCACACTGACCAACATGCTAGTTTTACAATGGACAGCAAAGAAGCAAAGCATTTTATAATTGTACTTATCTTGTGTTATCTGTTTAAAGCGGTATTGTCACCATAAAAATCAAATTTCAACAGCAACTTGTCTGTGTATTAAGTGATAAAGATGCTAATCCTGCATTCAAAACTTTTTCTGCTGTTATGGTTTGCAGTTATCACATACTTTAGGTGCAGCAGCAACAACTTGGAACTAAATGCTCTCAAAACTATGGAGATGATAATAGACTTTAGGAGATCTCCCCCTCAGCACCTCCCCTTAACCATAAATGGATCCACAATAACCCAGGTAGAGTCATTCAAGTTTCTTGGGTCCACGATCTCAAACGACTTAAAATGGGACAACAACACTGCCACTATTGTCAAGAAAGCGCAACAGAGAATGTACCATCTAAGGCAGTTGAAAAAGTTTGGCCTACCTCAAAATCGAATGGTGCAGTTCTACACTGCAATCATCGAATCCACCATAACATCATCTATGACTGTATGGTTCGGCTCCTGCTCAGCATTAGAAAAGGGGAGGCTGCAGCGCATCATCCGATCAGCGGAAAGGATAATTGGCTGTAGCTTACCTACCCTGCAGGATCTTTACGCTAGCAGGTGCAAAAAGAGAGCAACCAAAATTGCCTCTGACCCCTCTCACCCAGCTCACTCCATCTTCCAGCGCATGCCTTCAGGAGTAAGATTCCGGTCAATCGCTACCAAAACCTCCAGACACAGGAACAGCTTTTTTCCTTAAGCGGTAGCCATACTTAATGCTGAACCACGTTAGAGCTGCCAGGACTTGATAGTAATCAGCACAGAACTGTAAATGAACAATTCTCACATTGCTTACTGCCACTACTTATAATATCCTTAACTTGTAATATTCACACTGTCTGTCCTTATATTGTTTTTGTTTGTGTTTGTTAAGCAACTGCCAAGACAAATTCCTTGTAGGTGCAAACTTACTTGGCGAAAATAAATTGATTCTGATTCTGATTCTGAAACAGTGCCAAAAAGTTGAATGCTTGGAGTTCTTTTGAATGCTGGTAGTTCTTTTTATCTATAATATATTCCTCCTCTTCCATTTATTTCCCTGCCTAGCTGATCACTTGTGTTTACAAGCAAGGCTGAGGTGACTCAGTGATTGGATGTGTAAATAAAAAAAAGACTCTGGGAGGAGGGCAGCTAATGAATACACAATGAGCAAGAGAAAGGAGAGGGGGAAACAAGAGTCAGGGAGATATGATGTCAGCATTAAATTGGCAAGATGGCCACTGCCTAGAATATGATTTTCTGCTTTTCCTTTATAAAATTCACAGGAATTATTACGTGGATAGCACAATACATCTGTTATGTAAGTAGAAGTAGTATTTATCTACTTATATATGTGGTTTTTATTTCTAGGTTAGCATGGGTGTCGCTTGTTCTTTAAAGAGCAGGGGAAATACAATAAATCAGAACTGATGTTGCTATTGTGTAATAGTGCAGACAAGCAATTTGGTGCATTTGAATTGTTGCTACTGATAATTGCATTTACTTGAACCCTGAAAGTTTTGTTTTTCTGCATACTGTAAATGTAGCACTTTTCATTTTATTGTTTGCAATAGAAGCCTAGGGATTCATTCATGTACCAGATATACAATTACCATGCGCAGGTAGTGCACTGCAATTTTACTCATAAACTTTTCTTCTGAAGCACCTGTTTAGCCTGGCATTTGTGGACTTTTATAATTCCTCCTTTGTGCCAAAATTTACCTATCAACCAAATACTGGTCTGAGCTATGCTTATGAGCTTTGAGTCCTACGGGAGAGAAGTGTTTTACAAATCTTGTTTATTGTTGTATGTCTTTCACAAAAGTATACTTTACATTTTTGCTTTACAGAAAACTCTAATAAGAGCCCCTCTTGAACACTATTACATAATTGCATTTACTCCAATTAGCGGAGAAGACAGCACAACTCCAGCGTTTACAAACAGCTGCAACATGACATCTTGGGGAGTATTCACAAAAGGCCAGAGGTGGAGACCCTACCATTTCCCCGCTGCTCAGCACACAGCGATCACCCAAATTCACACACACATACACTCAACCTGGAAAAAAGTAAGTGGGATGGGGGGGGGTTCAAAAAAGGATTGGAAAGGGTTAAAGGACATCCTAAAGAGGAAGTACCCATCCACTGTGCAGTTACCTCTTGCGAATCATATAATACAACACAATTAAGTCTGGTCCATACAAAAATTCCAATACAGGGCGCTACATAAAGTTTACTCTACACAAGTCAGTGGAGGAGTCTTCATACATTTCCTGCGAATTACATTATTTTTTTTCTGAAGCAAATTATAAAATCCTCCTTATCCACTCCACTCCCTTTAGGAGTAGCAGCCTATTCCTATCTCCCTCCTCATTTTTTTTTTTTTTTTTTGGGGGGGGGGGGGGGGAGGAGGTACCAGATATCTAGAACCAAGCATCTTAACTGGCCCACTGTTTGTCCAGCCTCAACTACCTTTAACCTTTAAAAAAATCCTTTCTTGTTTATACTTTCCACTAATAAAGGTATTCATAAATTTAATACTTCTGTTTGATTTTAATTGGTTGCACATACATTTACAATCTAACAGACCCTATCCAATCTTTGGTAAAATTGAAGAAAGATTTCCAGCATTCCAGATCGATAAAAATCGAAAAAAATGTGAAATTCAATCTTATTGTTAGTTGATTGGGAAAAAAAAGCTTTAGATTTTTCAGACAAGCTGATCCTTTTTATTGAATTGCTGTGAAATTGAATCATTTTGTTGTATCATGAAATAAGATAAGTTGCAGCGGGTGAAACATAGAGTACAATTACATGTCAATCTTAAAACATGGACAACGAGATCCTTATCTTGTAAAACATTTTTGTAGACTCTCAATTTTCATAAACATTTTTACACACAGGCAAATCCACATTCACAGATGCAATAAATTCCACCACAGTCAGGGACATGGGATTTTACACTTAAGAGCCACCAGTTTCTTGGCATAAAATATAAGTAGTCTTACCCAGTAGCCTTCGTTCCTTAATATGCATCTCTCCAAAAATAGACCAAGAAACATGGCTTTGTAAGGCTTTGTTCACATGTAAAATCGAAATTGCTGGCGGCAGCGATTTCTGATTTTTTTTGCGCATGTTTTTTTTTCTCCTTCTGGCGCTCAGCTGTGCGTACAACGTATTTATTCTTAAAAGCGCTGGGTAAATTGCTATACAAAGCACTTTTTCAAGCGCTTTGCGATTTCCCTATACCTTCTATTGAGCAAAAATGCTCAGAAAATAGTACAGGCAGCTTTTTGCTGAGCAGATCGGAAATTAACCGCTCAGATATGAACGCTCCCATAGGGAATCATTGCACAAGCCTTTTAGGGTGATTTTCAAAATTGCAGGGGCTTGAAAAAAGGGAAAAAATGCCCTAGGTGTGAATGAGCCCTCAGTACACCCCAATTGCTTAGTAATAAGTCTATGACTACGATATCATGTATTTGGCTCCAGAAGTCCTTAACCCCAGGGCCCAACCAAAACATGTGCAGAAACTTAGTCCCTGAATCACCACACCTCTATCATGCATCCTAAGTGAGTCTACCTATTTTCAATAGTCTGTAAGTCATTTCTATAAATTCCATCAATTTCTGTAAAGAATTTTTAGAGTGAGCAGTTTATGTTGCGCTGCAAAAGGTGTTTTTGTAAAGTGTGAGATGAGCTCAGGCCATTCTTTCTCAATCAGGTCCTAAATATTCCATCTAGCAGAGGCTTCCTAAAACTTCCCATATCTCCAGCTAATACTACCCCATATAACTCTGATGTGACCCCTGTGAGTGGATTAACGGTTCTTCCATAGGATGAGATTCCATAACTAAGGAGTGTACAGCAAACTGAGTTCTGAAAGTGTAGCAAAGCTGAGGGTACCTTAAGTACATAGAATTTGGTCATGAGAAATGAGGTTTTAGAAGAGTTGCAGAGTTATTGTAGTGCTAATCTGTTAGTAGGATGGTGTGAAGCTGCACAAAGTGTACTCCAGACAATGATATATTACAAAATGGAGTGTGATAAACATGAGCTTAGTGCTTGTTATTTCATGAGATTCATTACTGCTGGCTGCATGGCTCGAGATATACTATGTCAAGAGGAAATAGCCTCTTATCCACTTACTTACTCACCCCTAACAGCAAGGGAGTAGTTCTCCTGATGTTACTCTTTTCCCATCAGCAAAGAAAAGGTCATCAGACCAAAATACAATTCAAGTCCTTATACTTTTACTGTACTATTTTTGTGAGATCATTACTGCCTAGGCGTTGAAGAACGTATTGAATCTGAATTTGGAGAACTTGTGTATATGTTTAGCTCATTTCAGGCAGTAGCTGGAAAGTGTACTGGTTAAGGGCTCTGCCTCTAACACAGGAGACAAGGGTTTGAATCTTTTCCTGTTCAGTGAGCCTGCACCTAATCAGTGAGGAGACCTTGGGCAAGATTCCCTAACACTGCTACTGCCTATAGAGTGTGCGCTAGTGGCTGCAGCTCTGGCGTTTAGTCTGCCAGTCAGGAGAATAAATATATATAATTGTTCTGTGTCTTGTCACATGTTATTGCAGGTACGCTATAAAGAACAACTGTTGAAAGAGAGCTATGGAGGCTGCAAAATTTATTACCCTGTAAAGGAATCATCAGCCGTTTTATGAACCCCCCCCCCCCCCCCGATCTACGTACCCGTGGCTTCCTCCGACCTATCCCACAACGCAGCTTGCAGCCTGGTGACCCCGTCGATACTGAGGCCGACTTTGGGGTTGACCTCATAAGGCGACTGCGTGAGCGCCACTGTCAATCATGGCCACGTTGTCCGTGGTGTACTGCGCAGGTGCAGAACTACTGTGCCTGTACAGTACACCGTGGACAACATGTCTGTAATTGACTGCGGTGTTCGTGCAGGCGCAGTACGAGGCCAACCCCGAGGTCGGCCTCAGTACCGGCGAGGGCGCTGGGCTGCGAGCGGAGCTGAATCGTGGGACATATCGCCGGGAAGGAGCCGGAGGAAGCCACAGGTAAGTAGATCGGGGGGGGGGGGGGGAATGGTCTTAAAACAGTTAATGATTCCATTAAGCAATACCAGTTCTTTGGAAGTCCGCCTTGCCTCTAAAACTTTTAGGTATAGACCCTGAACATGAAGATATGGTGTTTCTGACAAAATTGTGAGATCTGCACGCTTGTTTCTGGTGTACTTCAGACACTACTGCCGCCAAATAGACCAGGAGTAGAGATGGCCCGATTGGTTTGCCCGCGAACCGATTCTCGCGAACATCGGTGGTTTGCATTCGAGGTGAACCGAGAACTTTTCGGGTTCGCATTTTTTCCATAGACTTTAATGCCAGCCGACTTTATCGGTTAATTGAAAAGTCCCCTTACATAGTAGAAGCACCAAATTTGCAGGGAATGTAGAGGGGGACGGTGACTACAAGAGGAAAACAATGTTTCAAAAAGACCTTATAGTTTTTGAGAAAAATCGATTTTAAAATTATCCTTCTGACCGTGGGAAAATTAAACGCCCGCCGAATTTAGCGGTTGATAGCAAAGTCCCCTCAAAAGATAAAAACCACCAAATTTGCTGGGAATGTTAAGAAGAACAGTGGGAACAAGAGGGAATTTTTTTTTCAAAAAGACCTTATACTTTTTGAGAAAATCGATTTTAAAGTTTCAAAGGAAAAGTTACAGAGCCGATTCATTTGATTCATTAAAAAGAGACGATTCATTAAAAAGAACCGGATCATTCATGAACTAGTTAGTATAGCTTAGAATGCATCCTGTGCAGGACATATAGCTGCTGGCTCCCGCTGGCTCTCCCCACCTGCCTTCACCTGACACCCCTGACCAGGTGCCAGGCTAGGTGAGAGTGAGAGGTGAGGCGGCGGGGAGGACAGCGGGAGCCGCCAGTTATGCATCCTATGCGACGCATTCTCTGCTATGTGGGGGGGCAGCGGAGATCTTCATTTAACTTAAGATTAGAGGATACTGTAACCGTGGGACATTTCCCGAGGATATTGGCGTGGGAAATTTTTCTTAAAAGGTACAGGTAAGTATTTCTGAAGATCGCAAGATAGAGGATACTGTCATTGTGGGACATAACAGATTATAGTGTGGGACCTTTTCCAAGCATATTGGCTTGAGGACTTTTTCTTAAAGGTACAGGTAAGTATTTCTGGTTAATTAAGAACATTAAAGGACTTTTTTCATCTTTGTGTTTTAATTTCATTTAACCCTTTGTGGAAATGGGTAAGGGGTACTTTTTACCACTATACTCATTTCTCCTGGGAGGGGGGTGGGCATATGGGGTCCCCTTCTTAAAGGGGACTCCCAGATGCCATTATGAACCCCCCAGGGAGTCGTCGCCCCCACCTCCTCCTGGGGCATCGGAGGTGGGGTAGAAGCCCCTTGTCCATGGATTGGACAAGGGCTCGGGGGGAGAGGGGAAGGCTTGGCTGCCCCTCTCCCCCAGAGCCCCCCATACCATGGACCATGCGGGCTGGTATAGCTCACGGTGCGAAGCCTCAGTCGGCTGGGGCTCCGCATTCTGGCTATCCCAGCCTGCATGGGGGACAAGGGGTTACAGAGAGCTTGGGAGGGGGGACCCCACGCCATTTTTTTTCAGATTTCCCACACTCACACCCAGCACATAAAATACAATACATTTTTTTTCATATTGTTTCCTACTATCTTTTTAACATATTCTGCAAATTTGGTGTTGCTAGGATGTAAGGGGGCCTTTGCTATTAACTGCTAAAGTCGGTGGGTGATAACCAACCAGAGTTATGGGGGTGCAAAAATGCTGAATTTTGCCGTTGGCTTGTATTGGGCTTGCTATTTCACTGTTAAAAACCTCAAATCTCTTCAAAGGATGATGGCTCAGCAGTGGCAAATTTTCTAGCATTGTAGGGACTCTTCGGGGGCTCAGGACAGGTGAGTTTGGAGCCCCTAGGCCAAAGAGGTCATAGCCTAGGGTCACAAAAGTTTGTTTTTTTGGCAATGATGCCGGTGACAAACGTAAATCGCCGCCATGTCCATTAGCAAAGTCTGAAGCTCACGACATTTCGCATGCAGGTAGAAGGCATATTGTTGTGCTTGCACTCCAATTTTGGGTTTCCTACATCTCTGCAAACTAAAGTTATGGGGGTGCAAAAGTGCAGAATTTTGCCATTGGCTTTCATTGGGCTTCCTATTTCACGTTCAAAAATCTCAAATCTTTTCAAAGGAGGATGGCTCAGCAGTGGCAAATTTTCTAGCATTGTAGAGACTCTTAGGGGGCTCAGGACTGGTGAGTTTGGGGTCCGTAGGCCAAAAAGGTCATAGCCTAGGGTCACAAAAGCTTGTTTTTTTGGCAATGATGCCGGTGACAAACGTAAATCGCCGCCATGTCCGTTAGCAAAGTCTGAAGCTCACGACATTTCGCATGCAGGTAGAAGGCATATTGTTGTACTTGCACTCCAATTTTGGGTTTCCTACATCTCTGCAAACTAAAGTTATGGGGGTGCAAAAGTGCAGAATTTTGCCATTGGCTTTCATTGGGCTTCCTATTTCACTTTCAAAAATCTCAAATCTTTTCAAAGGACGATGGCTCAGCAGTGGCAAATTTTCTAGCATTGTAGGGACTCTTAGGGGGTTCAGGACTGGTGAGTTTCGGGCCCCTAGGCCAAAGAGGTCATACCCTAGGGTCACAAAAGCTTGTTTTTTTGGCAATGATGCCGGTGACGAACGTAAATCCCCGCCATGGCCTTACCCCTTACTCATTTCCACAAAGGGTTAAATGAAATAAAAACACAACAACAAAAAAAGTCCTTTAATGTTCTTAATTAACCAGAAATACTTACCTGTACCTTTAAAAAAAATTGCTACGACAATATCCTTGGAAATGTCCCACGGATACAGTATCCTCCTATCTCGCGATATTCAATTAAGTTGATTGAAGATCTCCGCCGCCCCCCACATAGCAGATAATGCGTCCTGTGGTACGCATAGCTGCCGGCTCCCACTGTCCTCCCTGCCTCCTCACCTCTCACCCTCACCTACCCATGGGTGCACCGGATGCCAGCCTAGGTGGGGGTTGACGGGTGAAGGAAGGTGGGGAGAGACAGCGGGAGCCACAGCTATGCATCCTGCACAGGACGCATTCTAAGCTATATTAACCGGTTCATAAATAATCCGGTTCTTTTTAATGCATTGAATAGAATGAATTTAAACTCGATTTTCTCAAAAAGTATAAGGTCTTTTTGAAAAAAAAAATGATTTTAAAATTAGTAATATATCAATTTAAAGGATGGAAATAAAGTCTAGAGTAATCAAACACATTTTTTAGTAGAGAAATATATTTATTTACATAGAAAGAGGGACAAGTGAGGCAGAAAGAGGGAGAGAGGGACAGGGCTCCCAAAGAGGGACTGTCCCTCCAAAAGAGGGACAGTTGGGAGCTATGTTACTGGCATATGGAGAACAATTATCATTCGGACAGTGAACAGGCTGCAGCGGTGTCAGAGGCAGAGTGGTGAGAGCAATGAGACCATGCAGTGGGAGTCATTGAAATCCACACCTTGGCAGGAATAAGAGGCAGTAATAAGGCCGTAGATATCAATCACCAAGGTCCAGAAGCAGTTAATGATGTGCTGTCATCAATTTGCATCACATTTCCAGGTCTCATCATGCTAGTGCCTACAAAGTACATCTAATCTCATGTATGAAATAGTGAAATTGCTGTGCGTTCTGGTCTGGTCCAACCTTACATTGTAAGAGGCTGCTTCAGACACAGACATGTGTCAGCAGCACTGTACACTGTCAGAAGACAGCTGAAGAAATGTGTCATAGCCTTGCTACTGCTGAGCCCCATTCCTTTCAGTTACGCTGAACTTCTCTGTCAGAACTGGTATTGACAGCTCGGTGCCAAGTTATGTATGCCAGGAAAAGTACACAAACTGAAGGAAAAGCATCTATCCAAGCACAAAAGTGGTGAGTCACCCGAATATGTTACACAACTTCAAAAACTGGAAAGTGAGAAAAAGACATACAAAGAGAGGAAGAAGAGACAGCATGCTTCAGGCACTGCAGCAAGACTGGGCACGGTCAAATGGATGGGATGTGGTCAAAGAATTATAGCTACTGGCCAAGCAAAGCATGCATGAATGGTCACATGGCTAACAGAGACTGTTGGCAGAAGTGATCATTAGAACATAAACTCTAACTATGAAAGAGATACCACCCTTCAATAGACATCTTAGCGATGAGCGAGCAAATTTTACAAGAATCCACAGCTTATACTGCTAGTAATCTTAGTGTGTTAGACAGTTATCTTTGTGTGACACAGCTGTCCTTTGTACATGCTCCACCTCTGGCTCTCACACTCCTGTCAGCATCAATGGCACATTTGATTTTTTTTTTTTTATCAAATATTGATTAACATTAAAAATAAAAAGGCACATATTGAGTTTGCCGAAAGTCATGTAGGCAACTCACCTAAGGTTTAAAGGAAGATGCTATGGTCAGATGAGACTACAACTGAACATTTCTTAACATTTCAGCCACCAAGGAAAATGCTCTGTCTGGAGCAAAACATCTCATCAAACCAAGGAAACCATCACTACAGTGAAACATGGTGGTGGCAGCATTAGGCTATGGGGATGGTGTGTGATTGTGATTTAAGGGTAAACATTTATTTAAATGATAAAAGAAGAAATCGAGAGCCCATTATAGTGTAGTATTTTGGATAAACAGAATCAAATTGAATAATAAGTTATACTCACAAGTGTGGGTTAGCTGTAGGTAACCACTTAATAGGCCGTAGGGGAACTTAAGGCCGTCCCCTCTGGGAAGTTAAGATGTCGCTTTCCATAGAGTTAGAAAATTGGGGAAAGACCACTCCATGCAAGGTGGACCAGATATATAGTAAGCAGGTAGACAGAGGCGCCAATCAGATTAAAACAAAGTTAAAATAAATAAAAATAGGGGAAGGTATCACTTACCTCCCCATTGAAGAATCAGTACGAGATTTAGCAGCAACAATTATTTAATTATATACTCCAAAAATGTATTCAGGCTACTCTATTTTAACTGGCGTGGACTGTGCTGACAATGGCTATCATTCATAAAGGAGCTGTCGGTAAGTAGAATCAATGCGGGAAAACACCACTGCCGGTATTTTATACTTCTGGGTGGGCATTCATAAAAATGTATCCAGTTGTGATAGCAGTGCGGAGATTCCCCGAACTAGGCAGTCGGTAGGCAGGCGGTAAGCTTGCGGAAGCACAGGAAGCAGCCGAGTTGATACATTTCTCCGTGTTCCGCTCTACTGCAGCTGCCTGGGAGGTCTGTGTCTCCATTCACTTTACATTGGTATCGCCACATCAGAGGGAGCGGTACTTCCCGACCTCATACCGCTTGCGGTATTCTTTATGAATTTACATTTTGTTACATTTGTTCCGATAATCACTGCACAAGGCGGTGATTTATCACTCTGCTCGGTAGTGTCAGTTTTTCATGCGGAAAGAGGCTTTATGAATGCAATACTTTCCGAGTGTTCGGTAAAGTCAGCTGTTTTAAGCATTTCCGCATGCGGAAATGCTTTATGAATTATAGCCAATGTGGAATTAATTTTTACATTATGGGTCCGCTATAAAAATATAGAAATATTTTAGTATTTATTAAGGCTGCATTAATGCTTTATGTGCATATGGTATCGACAAAATCAATGGTTCTTAGGCTACTTGCACACCAAGACGTTGCGTTAGGTGCTACGTTAAGGTCGCATAACGTGCACCTAACACAACGTATGGTGGTGCAGGAGAGGACAGTAGAGTGAGCCGCGTTAGGCGGCTCTATCCGTATAAGGTCTCCTAGAGTGGCACTGATTGGCCGGCGGGACCACGTGATGCGGAGCGAGACACTCCGCATCACGTGGTCCCGCCGGCCAATCAGCGGTCGCCAGTGCAGTGAATATTAAGTAGCCATGTGCGCGGCTACTGTAGCTGCATCTCCCCGCCTCCTCTCCACCCCCCACTGAGCATGTGCAAACAGTCTAACACGGCTATAGCCGCTCTGACGCCGTAGCATGCTGCACTTTCGGCAGAACGTGCAGCGTTACATGTAACGCAACGTGCGCTGTGTGAACAGCCCACTTGTGTTACACTGCTGAGCGTTGTGGGAGCTTTACAGGCGCACTAACGTGCGCCTGTAACGTCTTAGTATGTAAGCAGCCTAAAGCTATGTAAACTTTCAAAATCTGTTGTTTTGTTGCTATCAGTGGGTAGCTAGTGTATTTGACACCCGGTGATGATTATTTACAGACAGCCCCCCCCCAAAAGGAAAGGCGTGAGTGGGGCTAAAAATAGGTGTGGCCATGACATGACATGGACGGAGATAACTGTAATTTAACGGGGTAATTCCTAAGTCAGTGCCCTAAGTTTCTTCCCAAAGCACAGTTAGGCAAAGTGACCCTAAAGGTAATTGGACAACGTCCCCAAACACATAAGAAAGCAGTGTACCCTCCATGAAGTGGTGAAACCGGAGATTCTCAACTGCATCATGTGCAGACAATAAATCCGCAGAAATTGTGAGATGCTATCATATGAATGCGAACTAAAACCTCTGAGGAATGCCATGAACAATAAGGCAGTCATACCAAATAAAGTTGCCAGCAAAAGATATCAATTTATTTCTTTGGTTTCATTTATTAGAGTAGTATTAATAACCATGAGTCCCCAAAATGCCAAATGCTGCAACAACAACACCAAAGTAGCAAATGCAGCCACTAGGCCCATCAAGTAATAAATTCAGCAAATGTTACCTCCGACACATGAAATGCAGCAACCGTTACCTCATCACCTGAAATGCAGCAAGCTTTACCTCCCTCACATGCAATGAGGCAATCTTTACCACTGACACAGGACAGGAAATGCAGCAAACATGGATTGCAGCAAACATTACCTCTCACACTTGTTAAAATGCAGTAAACGTTACCTCCCATAAATGTAATGCAGCAAACATGAAATTCAGAAAACGGTATCACTGACACACCTGAAATGCACATACATTACCCCACATATATGAAATGCAGCAAATGTTACCTGCATTAATCAATTGCTCACTGGGTGCTAGTGGGGTGGGATGAAGCTGCTGAGTGGGGTGGCATTGGGTGGGAGGGGGGTGTCACTGAGTGAGAGGAGGGTGAAACTGGGTAGGGAGAGTGTGGGAGGAGGGTGACACTGGGTGGGGAGGGTGACGACACTGGGTGGGGAGGGTGTGGAAGGAGGGTAACCCTTGGTGAGCAGGGTCATCTAAATCTGTCCTCCTTGGCCTTAGTTGATGACTGGAACTGGTTTGCTGACTGAAGTGGTTTGGCACTGGTGCGGACTTGGCTACAATGGTTTTACCCACTGGAACTGGCTTGCTGATGGGTTTGTCTTCTAGAACGGTTGAATAAATTGGCTTGCTGACCAGGGTGGCTAGAGGCTACCTATATCACTCACATTTAGTGTGAACTATGCTGCCTGCTACTACCTGGGTATGTGACATAGGCTCAGGCTAGTCCCTGTTGCTAATGCTGGTTGCACAGCACTTAATATCTCTCTTCTCTTCCTGACTGACTTGGCGCTGAGAAGGTGTGTGTGGGGGTGCTGACTGTCAGTCACCATGAAGCCCCTCCCTTCCGCTTTTAGTCAATTGCTAATTTAACATCATCATTGTCACGGAAGAGCCGCGAGAAAAGAGAACGCGATCGCAATCGGTTTGCTGCACCGATTGTCGTTGACGTGCCAGATCAAAATCTTATGTGTGTAGGTCCTTGCAGTCAGCTTGGGTGGTCTCTGTTTTCTTCATAGCTGTTAGCAGAGTTCTTTTCATGAGAGCCAAGTATGCTCTCTGATAAGACCTGTTTGTGTACATTAACTTGATCAAAAGGAGTTCCTTCCTGGGCCAGTGACACCTAGGTGTGAAAGCTCCTAGCAGTAAGCCCAAATGGCAAAGTGTTGCTGCCTTTTTGAAGAGACAGGATAAACCTAGCAGGAGATCAGACTTCTCGACTCCATTGGAGACAGAGGGAACATAAATGTGGTATATGATTTTTAGCCTGTTTAAGGAATACTGTTTATATGAGAGGTATGAAAGTTATATAATTTGATTTGGGGTGTCTTGATGGACATTTTGATACCAGTCTTGGGGGGGTCAGGGATAAGCCACGACAAAGTATTAAACCTCTCAGGAACTAAACATAATGTGGTAGCCAAGTCTGATGTCATAGGAATTGTCATATTCTGAAGAGTATGAATCTGTCATCCGCCCAAATATGGCATTTCCTGTTTTTGAATTACAGCATTTTACAGGTAAATCTACAATCTCTCTCCAAGGGAATGAACTGTGATTGGTTTGTGAACCGGAGGGGGCCGGCTTTGTTCTACCCCCAAAACTAGCTTCCATAAAACCAGGATGCATACAAGGAGGGGCAATCCTCCCTTGTGTACCATCACCTGATCAAGCCAGCCAGCCAGGGGACCATGTGGCTGGCAGTCATTTCCTGAACTGAAACAAAGGACATTTTCCATGTGCTCAGATTTCCCAGAAAGGACATATTTTCACCTGACCTTAAGTATACGTATTTTTCTTCCCTTTTTATTTTTATACTGCGCTACGATTGTCTCTATAATTGTTGATTTTAATGATTTTCTGTATATATTAATTATTTATATTGCATTTATAATAAAAGACTTCTAAAAGTCATTCATTTGTTCAGCTACCCCTGCTATTCAACCACACAAACCGAATTCTAGCTTCTGAAGATCGCTACTGAGAATTGTTATTAGTCAGAACAGGGTGTTTTTTAACCGTTCTATTTGCAGGTATTAGTATCAAAAGGAGGTGATGGCAGCCTAGTATTTTGTGTTTAATAGATCACCCGCCTCACTGTAAGGGTGAGCAAAAAATTAATAAATCTGTAAAGTGGCATCATGGGTCTGCATGCTTTGGAGGTGGCACAAATGTATCTACATAGGTACAGTCTGCTTTGTTAAGACTACATAAATAAGTAAAATAAAACACAAAATAAGTAATAGTCTAGACACAGCATGTCTATTTCAAGAAAAACATTACACTAAAGGCAAACAAGGAATTAAACCATACAGGTAATAACATTCAAACTATGTCATTATATGGCAGCTATGTCTTTCTAAGCTCAGTTCCTTCAACCCGCATGATAGGGAACAGGAATTCAAGGTATGTCTTTACAGCCTTATGACCTCTAGAGATTTAAAAGCCTGAATGTCCTAGAAGTAACAATAGCTGTTAAGTGAAAGGGATGTAATTACAAATGTAGCATTTATCACATAACATTGTTTAGTTTAAAACAAACAGGGCAGTCACTGATGGTTCCTGTATATCCTCATTCTACTGGAGTTAATTTGCCATCGGGCATATTAAGCACTTAGCCTAAGGTGGCAGGTGGTGGAAGGTTGACATGTATGAGTCAGTAGCTGCTGCCTGGAGTTTTCTGGATGACCTGAGAGTTGTTTGCTCCCACTCACAGCATACATGATGCAAGCACACATAACTAGCTGAAGCAGGAGCTGAAGGCTTGAATGTTATTGTTACAGTATGACATGTTTGGTATCCCAGTCAGTGTAAAAAACGTGGGAATTTAAGACGGCTGAACAATGTAAGAGAGTTAAGAATGTGAATACCGTGGGCAAATACCTGAGATACATACCTGCAAAATGGAATCTCAAGGCTTGTGTGGAATACACACTGACCGTTAAAACAGTAGTTGGAATACTCTCCTGGACATGCAAAGTCACTTCCTATACCTAATGAGAAACAATGAGAATGTCAGTAAAGAGCATGAACACTGATCTCTGAAATGCATTGTGCAGTATTTTGATCATGAGAAAATATTAACATCAGTTAGAGAGGAGATTGTGACAGCAATGTTAACCTATTTGGACTCAAGTCTGATATTTGAGGTCGTGGACATCTGCATGATCAAATGGATGAACCTTAATTTTGTAGTCAACCTAACCAATTCATACATTTTTAGAGAATTTGGGTGGCTTCATTTTGATACTATACATAAAGTTTACACCAATATAATTATATAGTGCATAAACAAAACCTAAGGGTTAAAAAAACTTTACTGGTAAATAGTTAAAAAAAGGGGATGCATAATATTCGGTATTGCCAGACACTGTAACTGATCGCGCAAAACATGAGAATGTAAAACACAGTTGGGTGCATACACACATGACACATCCAATTTTGATTGTCCGATTTTATCACTTCCATGTAGTGTGAGGGACAACAGAATTTGAATACTATGAACGCATTGTGTAGGTAAGCTCTCATACTGCTTGGAAGTTGTCAAATTGGCTAATCAAAATTAGATGTATGTAATATCCTTTATTCCAAAAGGTTCCTTACAAAGACTGTGATGTGGAAGTGTCCAGATTTGCTACCATTTAATGGATTAGTTTCATGTGGGGAGAATGGGTAACAAGCTCCTAGTCTGTGCAGCTAACTGGTGCTGTTACAAGATGTGACATTTCTAGGCTACAAAAAATACATATTTCAGGCTTTAGAAATGTATCTTGCTGTACATGCATTCATGTACAGTAGAGTCTCAGGTTATCCGGTACCACTGTTTACCATTCTATTTAATGCCTTGACAAAGGGGACCTGCCAGGAAATGTTCCTTGGTACTGGAATGGACATCTGGTATGTGAATAAAATATCCTTTGCTTCTACTGAGCGTGCAGACCCTGTAGATTAAACGGTGATTTTACTTCTGGTCCAGCACCTCCAAATACTGCTTGGTGTGCGACTTTCTGCATGTCTGCATGTTCCTTGATATTGCAGGTATAGGTAACACATACATTATATTTCTTAAAACAGAAGATATTTGCAATAATTTAGCTGTACGTTAGCAACTGTGGTTCCCCGTGATACATCACTCTCGAATGTGCAAATCATTTCCTTATGCCCTTGAAAGCAAGGCTGCACATCCAGAACTGCTGGTGTATTATAAGCCTGTAGCTAATAGGTTTTACAGAGCCACACCAACCCAACATATGTACAGCCTGTTTCGGACTTATTGGTCCTCATATGTGCATGGTATGAATTGATATAACTCTATGGGATAGGGCTTGGACCAGTACCAAGGAACATAAGACAACCTCCTTCTCCCTCAAAAATGGGGTGAAAAAAATCACTGCGTTTTATACTCCAAATACAGGGAGTCCCCAAGTTACGAACACCAGCCACTAAAAAACGCCGATCCGCCGCAATGTCAGGGACTCCCTGAATTGTACCCGTGTCATCCTCTGCTCCCCCCATGTCTTCCTCCACTCACCCTGAACAGATGAAAGCAGCGGCAGCACGTCTCTCACCCAAACCATAAGAGCCCATGGTGATCAGGGACCTCTCCTCTCCCTCACTGTTCTCTTAGTGCTGACTTCTGCTGATGATGCAATTAGCAGAAACCATCAGTAGGGGAACAGTGAGAGATAAGAGAGGTCTCTGACCGCCATGGTCTCTGGTGTATTAGGTGAGACTTGCTTCTGTTGCTTTCATCTATTCAAAAGGAGGGAAGGAGGACACGGGGGGAGCAGAGGGGAACATGGGGGGAGAGGAGGAGGACAAAGGGAGACAAAGAACACAAGGGGGGCAGAGGAGGAGTAATAGGGGACAAAGGAGGTCACATGGGGGCCACATGAGGACACAGGAGGACCCATTGAGGATACATGGGCGACAGAAGAGGCCAAATGGGGACACAGGAGGACACAAGAGTTTCACAATAATTGGGGGAGAACATCTACAAGACACTCCTGGACCATAGAGGCACCAGGTTAAGTATATTTTTTTCCCGTTTTTTTCCCTTCTAAACCTAGGTGCGTCTTATAGTTCAGAGCGTCTTATATTCTGAAAAATACAATACATATTCCTATATATTTTATTTGTTTACATGCTATTCAGATTTTCTTTTTGTGTCACAAGAAAAAAAACAACAGCATTACCCTTTGTTAAACTTTTCGTAGAGTTTGTTGCAGGTATTTTGGTAGCTGAGGGTTCTTCGCCATACACAGTCATCAGTGCTATAGGTTCCATGAAACATGACAGATATTGTTTATACATCATTCAGAATACAGCTGATGACAGTTGATGAAATACTATTACAAATGTAAATGAGACAAAGATGATTAAGCATAATTCATGGCTATACAGAACACATAATTACTCATGAGACTGCAGAGACATATTATAGACAGATCTGTCATCGTGCTGTCTGCATTTAATTGAAGAGCTATGTAGAGTTTCACTGAATTGGGCATTCAATCGAAATCACATTTGTAATTTTACCTTTCTAAAATGTCCCTCAAAGGTTAATAGCTGCAACTCTTGCTATCTGAATGTGTCATAAAGATAGCTTGAGAAACACACTGCTTAAATAAAACCTTAAGGATGATTTTTTCAAATTATTCAGGCAGACCCCAGTCATGTTAAGGCTCATACACACGTCCAACATGCACACAACCACATGACCAACATGACAAACCACACAACCAGACAAACCACATGACCTGTACGTACACATGCCTAGATGGCTAAACAACTAACTCAATTAACATACTACGCACGCAAAAGGACTGACGAACTACACATTCAAAACAAGTACAAGTCTAACAACTTGTACACACAACTGCAACTGCAACTGCGCACCAACTACATAATATCAGACCAACATATATCCAACAGTTGGACTGATCAAACCACCTGTTATCAGTTGCTCATCAAGTTGTTTGCACGCGTACACATGCCTGATTATCATCCAACAGACTAATGTAATGTAAAGCTGCAAGTTGGTCCGTGTGTACTTAGCTTTATTGTCTTTATAGATAACTCAGTGACTCATTCGAGTATCAGTCAGACAGATGGCTAGAGAGAAAGTTTGAAAAATGTAAAACCTTGTGCAGCTTGTAACTTCTGAAGGACAAAAACATATTAAAGGGTATATTTCATAAATGCTATTTCTACTTAATCTTAGAAATGGTTGGAGGCGCCCGTGTCGGATCGAGAGGACTTAAGGTAGCGTCCCTGGTTTGTATGCATGTATGTGGTAACTGATATCACAGCTCTAACAACTCTAGAGATAGCCTACCTTATTAGTAGTAATCAAACCGTGTAATAGGAGGTTCAAAGTTTATTTGTGCACATCGACAACGCGTTTCACGGTCGTAGCCGCTTCATCAGGTCAAATATACGTGCTTGAAATAAGAACATAAAAACAGTTTGCAAAAAGCGCTCAGGATTTAAATTTGTACAGAAAAAACATATGGCTAAAAGAGCCAGAAATTTTGAGAGGCATATTGTAAATCATATTGTAAATATTGTAAATCCGACACGGGCGCCTCCAACCATTTCTAAGCTTGTGCTATATCCCCCTAGAGGATCCGCAGATACCAGGTTTACCCTGTCATATCTGAACTTTTCTGGGAGCGACGACCTAACCGGACGGGAAAAGGCCGAGTGAGGGCGGTATTCCCCCACATGCCAAGACGAGTGGTTGCCTCCAGCAACCCACACTTGTGAGTATTACTCTTATACTACTAGTGACCTGACGTTAGTCCAACGTTAATACACCAGATTGGGCTCCCGATCTCCCTGTATTTTTGTCATTTCAAGTTTATTTCTACTTAATGCCCATTGTAATAAAAATTTACAGAGTCCTCCTTTAACAAAATCCTCTAATTAGTTGGAAGACTGCTTTTAACAAATTATTCAATAGAAATCTGGCACTCTGTGCCACCTTCACTATCTTGATAAATTATTGATGCATTTATGATTACTGGCTATCATTTCTGAATTCGTAAACCTTAATTGTAAGGACTATTAAATAGAGATGAGCTTGCAAAATTTGCAAAAGAGGAAACAAAGCAAAAACCAGAAGAGAAATGTTCATGAAAAAGCACTGTTGGCTTCGGTACATTTTTGAAATTGAAATATATTGTCCCCAAAATTCTTTTTTTTTTAATAAAAATTAAAAAATATTTTCTGACTTCAGTACATTTTCTTAAAATTATTATCTTTGTGAAAACAAAATATATTTTCCCCAAAGTTGTCATCTTCATGAAAATGAAATATATTGTTTCCAAATTTAATGAAAATAAAAAATGCTTTCCCCAAAATTCTCATCTTCATGAAAATGACGTTTTTTTCCACAAAATTCATATCTTCACAGAAATATGATTGTGAAATGGTCATATTCACTCTTCACAACATGCCACGGGGACCCGCCTTCAGTCTCCCAGCGGCGATCGCCGCTAGGAGACTAAAAGATATCATTTTTTATGCCTGTACAGCACTGCGATCTAAGGCAGCGCTGTACTGGGGACAGGCGTGTGACACGGCTGTTCCCTCCAGGGGATCAGGGGTGATGGACTGTCATAGGCATTATAAAAATAATACAATAAATATTTGTGGAAAAAAACAAACATTGGGGGAGCGATCAGACCCCACCAACAGAGAGCTCTGTTGGTAGAGAGAAAAGGGGGAGGATCACTTTTGTGCTGAGTTGTGCGGCCCTGCAGGGAGCCCTTAAAGCTGCAGTGGCCATTTTTGTGAAAAATGGCCTGGTCTTTATGGGGGGGGGGGGTAAAGCCTGTGTTCCTGAAGTGGTTAAAGAGAACCAGAGGCGGGGGTATTTTGAAATTTTAAGAGAACACAGAGGCATGTCCTGTGCATAATCACATGCCTCTGCCTGCCTCTGTGAGCTTCCTCCAATCCATGCCGCTGCCCGCCTCCGTGAGCTTCCTCCAATGGGAAGCTAAGTCGCGACCCAGGAAGTACGACCTGATCGCGGCTTAGTTTTCGAGTGGAGGAAACTCACAGGGGCGGGCAGCAGCGGGGACAGAGGCGGGGGAGCGTTGACTGAATGACAGGCTACAGGTAAATAGAAGGCTAGCTGTTTTATCAGCCTTATCAGTCTGCCGACAGTGCATACACACGTGCTACTGTCGGCTGAACGTCCGCCCAGCGAGAGGACCCGTCGTTGCCGGCGGTATGGCATTTTTACGCGCCTTTAATATTCAAAATACCCGCCTCTGGTTATCTTTAAGCTCCCTGCAGGGACAGCTGCATCCGAACTAGTGATTATCTTGTGTTTACTTAATTGTCTCAAGTGAGGAATGTAATTATTCTCTGGCAATGCAGACTCCAGAACACAGACAGCTACTCCGAAATCATTACTGGGTACATTACAATATAAATTGACCAGTTATGAATAAAAAGCAATAGCAGCTCTCAGAGCAAAAAAAATGTGCTTTGGATAAATGAATAATAATACTTATGCACAAAAGCAAATATGATAACTGTATGGGATATAAAAAGTAGGAAAACATGTTTTTATTGAATAATATGTCAGAGTTTTATACCGCTTTAATATCAATGTATAAGAAAACATTTTGCTGTGCTCAGTATTAATGAAAATCCAAAAGAATAAGTGGATTTTTGTTATTAGAGCTGATTGTGTGTGGCATAAAATATGGTGAAACATGCAGTCAATTTGATCACTTCCTGATTTTGCTGTTATCACTTCCTGCCATAGCTTACACAGGACACTTAAGTGACTCAAAATGATCACACACTTCTCCATGATTTCTGCTACAGACTAACAACACTATGGACCTGATAAATGAAGTATCTTCAGAGATCTCCAAGCATCTCAAGTGCACATACCATAAGTGATCCATCAAACTTGCAGTGAATTAATTAAAAAAGTGTCTGATAATAAGTGATTAGGATTAACTACCCTCACCTGAGTCATATCAGATCACAGGCAGTGAATGGCAACTAACTAACTGACTTTATAAAAACAAATAATAATAAAAAGTTCTCACTTCAGACATTTGTATGAGGCTGCAGTCATACATTCACAAATGTTCTAACCTTTTGTCAACATCCAGTTTGCTTCAGTATTACCTACAGTATACGAGGGTTGCTAGATTTTACAGCAGAGACATTGGAAATAATCCAGTACAGGAAGAATTTCCTTCATTTCCCGTCCTGAACTCCTGATAAGTGTCTAGGATTGTACAACAGCTATAAATACAGCATCAGCCACAGCCTCTTTGTAGAGTGCCATGTTTTTATTGCTGTCACATTCTGTGCTCAGGACCACCAGCCAGGGCAGTTTCTAGGCTAAATCATTCCCAGGGCAAGGGTATAAAATCGCCCCTCCCCCACTAGGATTGAGCACGCTATTAGCAATGTGGTAGCCAGAGGTAACCCCCAGAATTAGGCAGCCCCTAGTATGAGTGAGCCAGAGGTGGCCCCATTATTAGGTAGTTAAATATAGCCCCCACCCAGTACAGGTAGCCAGCTGTCCCCTTAGTATAGTTGGCCACTTGCAGTGCCCCCCCCCCCCATCCACCCCAGTATAGGTAGGCAGACCCACCCCCAGTATAGTTAGCCACATGCAGCACCCCTCCACACATACACACACACACACACCTCAGTCAAACCTGACGAAGGCTGCAAGGCCGAAAGCTTGTTTATTCTTATTCATTTGTAGTTAGCCAATAAATGGTATCATCCTGATTTAAAACTTCTTGCTTACACCTCAGTCAGGCTCTCCTCCCCGCAGAGCTCTGCGTCCACTTCTTTCTGGGGCTTTGTCTCAGTGAACCCGCTGCTCCCCTTTCCTGCACTGCGCCCCTAGAAATGGGGCTGCCGCCGGAGATCTTTGACATTGAGACTGCTATTGTTTGACTCACCAGAAGGGGCATAAACAGAGAGAACAGGTACCCATGGCAGATGGGCAGCTATCCCTGTAAATGCTGTATCATACTGTGAATTTTTCCATCAGCAGCACACATCTTAGATTCACTTACTATGAGACTAGGGGCAGGATGAGGATCCTATTCACTTTTTCTCCTAAGTTTTCTTCTAGGTGATATTTTCACACCTTAGCAATAAAATGCCCTTTAAGAAAATACTCAGAATAATTTTGACAGAAACTTTTCACCCACTTTTTGGTACTCAATTGCAAAGTGTTCAAAATTATATTTAAACAGAAGATTAACAGAAAAATTATCTCCTAGGAGAAAACTTGGGGGAAAAAAGTAAATTGGATAAGGGCCTCTGTATCTCTTGCAAAACTGATTCCAAGACATTGGCCTCAATTCACTAAGATCATGCGGGTGATAATAAGGCAAGTGAAAACTTACCACCACACATCCATCTTGCCCTATTAACCACTTGCCGACCGCACGCTTATACCGCGCGTCGGCAAAGTGGCAGCTGCAGGACCAGCGACGCAGTTCTGCGTCGCCGGCTGCAGGCTAATTAATCAGGAAGCAGGGGGGCTCGAGGCGGGGGGCTCCGTGAATAGCCTGCGGGCCGCCGATCGCGGCTCGCAGGCTAAATGTAAACACAAGCGGAAATAATCCGCTTTGTTTACATTGTACGGCGCTGCTGCGCGGCAGCGCCGTAAGGCAGATCGGCGATCCACGGCCAATCAGCGGCCGGGGATCGCCGCCATGTGACAGGGGACAGCCTGTCACTGGCTGCACAGGACGGATAGCGTCCTGTGCAGCCCGGATCACCAGGGGGGCCAGGTAGGAGAGGGAGGGGGGGGATTTCGCCGTGGAGGGGGGCTTTGTGGTGCCCCCCCCCCCCCCCCCCGCAACACCCGGCAGGCAGGAGCGATCAGACCCCCCCAGCACTTCATCCCCCTAGTGGGGAAAAAAGGGGGCGATCTGGTCGCTCTGCCTGCACCCTGATCTGTGCTGGGGGCTGCACAGCCCACCCAGCACAGATCAGCTAAAACAGCGCTGGTCCTTAAGGGGGGGTAAAGGGTGGGTCCTCAAGTGGTTAAGGTGTAGAGATAAGTTTTTAGAGGTCTCTTGCACACTACATGCGATTCTGATGTTTTATACGATCCAATTTTTTATTCTGATTAAAGAAGTACTGTATGCTGCTATGTTTTTTAATCGGATCAAAAATCTGATTGAATAAAAAAATCGGAATTGCATGTAGTGTGCAAGAGGCCTGAGAGAGTTATCTTATCATTTCAGTCCTTACGTTACCTCCACTGTAGTTATCTTCACATGCAGTTACTGTAATTAACAGCCTGTCTTTAACTTTAGAATTCTGTAGTTATTTTAAGGATTGAAACATTAAAGGTCCATACACATGCCGGACTGCAGGCAACGACGGGTCCGTCGTCACCTCCCGCTGGGTGGGCGTTCCAGCGACAGTCCGGCGTGTGTACAGTCTGTCTGCAGACTGGCGATCCACCCGGCGTATCGCTCAGAAACAGCCGTATCAGTCCGCCGACAGACTGTACACACGCCGGACTGTCTGCTGAAAACCCGCCCAGCGGGAGGTGACGACAGACCCGTCGTTGCCTGCAGTCCGGCGTGTGTACAGACCTTAACTTTAGAGATCTCTCCTTCACTTAAAGACAGAAGAGCTAAGTTTAGGTTTGCCTGAGGTAAACTGTTTAGTGAATACTACATGCCTTATCACCATGGTGATAACACTAGAAACAGCTCAGAAATGAGTAGATGAGCTTAGTGAATTGAGGCCAATGAGTTAGATGCTGCTTAAAAGACAACTGGTGAGAGGGATATGAAGGCTGCCATATTTATTTCCTTTTCAGCAATACTAGTTGCCTGGCTGCCCTGCTGATCCTCTGCCTCTAATACTTTTAGCCATGAACCCTGAACAAGCATGCAGCAGATCAGCTGTTTCTGACTTTATTGTCAGATCTGACAAGATTATCTGCATGCTTGTTTCAGGTTTGATTCAGCCCCTACTACAGCCAAATAGACCAGAGGAGCACTGCCAGGCAACTGGTATCGTTTGAGAGTAAATAAATATGGCAGCCTTCATTTACCTCTCACTTCAGTTGCCCTTTAAGAAGTACCAGCATCGCACTGTGGGAGAGATTTAGGGCCCGTTTCCACTACGGCGATTCCGCCGAGTTTCCCCGCACATGATTCGCACGGGGAAACTCTGCCATAGGGGATGACGGTGCCACAGTGGAATCGCTTGCGGGTGCGATTCAGCCGGAACCCCCCGCAGAATTCGCCGTGGAGGCTGCGAATCCCATAGCCGTGCATGGCACGGCTCATGGGATTCGCCTGCGATCCCGCCCACCTGCTCAGTGCGGTGTGCGTCTGCGAGACGCACGCCACACTAGTGGAGACGAGCCCTTTTTGTGTGGAAAGAAAACTGGAGCAAAACTGGAGCAGTTGCCCAGAGCAACCAAACTGGCTTTAGCTGTTACATGAATCAAAAATTGTAAGTGGTTACTCTGAGCAACTGTTTCACTTCTTCACCACTTTACTTTGCATATGTGGTATGCTGATAAAACGTCCCCATGGAATGTACTGTTGCCTTAGACCAGAGGTGCCCACACTTTTTCAACTTTTGAGCGACTTTTAAATATTTGGATTGAAAATGATTTACTGGTTGATGCAAGCTAGAAATGCAGAACATGCCCAGTGGCAGTGCATTAGTGATTACCACAAACTGACAGACAAATAGATGCATATCATAGAGTCTTACTCAGTAAGCCAAATATAAATATCCAGTAATCCAACGATTCTTTTAAGAATCTACCCTTCCTCCTTTCCAGTGCATGTGACATGCATGTGTCCCCTCTTTTCTTCCCCTGCCACGAACGTTCATTACAGTCGCAGCAGTATTATGCCAGCCAGGACAGCTCTGGGTCCACACTGTGCATTTTACAACTACCGATTAAATATATAAATAGTGTTTGACCAAAAAAAGTCCCAATGCCATGCTTACAATATCATGCTCAGTGTCCGGCAAAATTGTAATCATATGTGCGGTTTCTTGCAGCCCCCCACAGTAATTTTGTGCTCTACCCTCCTCCCAGCAGCGGCAACCCCCTGAAAGCTGGCCGGCCACGCGCCTCCTTGTCCCCATGCACGGCAGCGTTGTGCACATGGGCAGTACAGGGAAGTCGCTACTGGGCATGCACAGAACGCTGCCGGCAACAGGAGCGCAATCAGGGTGCGCACAGCTCGGGCCGCACATGCGCAGTAGCCTCTGACTGGTCGCAACCAACCAGCTTTCAGGGGGTTGATGCAGGTTACAGCGCAGGTACAGAATGCCTGCAGGGGGCTGCAAGAAGACCCAGGTAAGTTAAACTGATTTCTTTTTTGCCTTGAGTAACCCTTTAAGGTCCTTACCCACCACCATAAGATTTTTGGGCCAATTTTTTGGCGATGAATGATTTGTTTTTCGCAACACCACGCAACATCGTTTAACTACACTATGACCGCTCCACACCAATTGGCGTTACCGCGGCGGCAACCCCAGGACCACCTAACGCCAATTGGCGTCAGGTCCTGGGGCCAGCTACTGCAGGAGATTGCACTAAGGCTGCGCACGCATCTCCTGCTTGAGGGGCGGAGCTCCGCCCCACCTTCAGTCTCTGAGCGGCGATCGCCACTCGGGAGACTGTTAGACGGCGAAACCGCCATCTTTCTACTAAGTACAGTGCTGCGATCCACTGCAGCGCTTTACTGGGGACAGCGGTGTGACACGGCTGTCCCCCTGGGGCACCAGAGAGCGATTGGCTCTCATAGGCTGAAGCCTATGACAGCCGATCACCATGATTGGCTGGCTGGGGGTGCGCAGGAGGGGGGGAAAAATACATTTGTTTAATAAAAATAAATAACAATACATATTTGTAAAAGAAAAAAACAAACAACTGGGGGGTGATCAGACCCCACCAACAGAGAGCTCTGTTGGTGGGGAGAAAAGGGGGGGAGGGGGGACTCATTTGTGTGCTGTGTTGTGCGGCCCTGCAGCTTGGCCTTAAAGCTGCAGTAGCCTATTTACTGAAAATTGCACTGGTCTTTAGGAAGGTTTAACACTGCAGTCCTCAAGAGGTTAACAAAAATGTATTACTGATTAAATACATCTGACCGTCATGATGGATCACATTGCAGATGGTCGTTAAAGAGAGTCTGAAGCCAATAAAATGACCTGTTTTTATTCCCCAGTTCTCTTCTCAGTAGTATGACCAAAGATGATTTGCCGCATTCCAGTGGCAGAATGATGTATTTAACCCCACCGAAATCCCCGGGGCAAAATCGTCCATTATTTCCTGGAAAAGGCAGAGCTGAGCGCAGTAGCTCTGCCTTCAGTGAAGTCAATCTCCGCCTCTCTCTGCGCCTCTCAGTCTTTTTTCACTGAGAGGGGCAGGGATAGGCAGAGATCCGCGGAGATTAACTACAGTGGGGGCAGAGCTACTGCGCTCAGTTCTGCCTCCCCAGGCAGCAAAATCTACGACTTGGAAAGTCGTAGAATTTTGCACCGGGATTTTGGGGGGTTAAATACATTGTTCTGCCGCGGAGATGCGGCGAATCATCTTTGGTCATACTACTGAAGAGCACTGGGGAATAATAACAGGTAATTTTATTGGCTTCAGACTCTCTTAAAGATTTCCGCTAAAGTCAATGGATTTTAGCAAAGATTGACAAGATCGCTTAAATGATTGTTCGCATTCCATTGTTTGTTTTAGAATTCTGCAAAAATGAAAAAACGGATAGGGGAATGATCGTTCCTTGGTGCAGGTTCCCCTATCCGTCTTTCCGTGTATACCTAGCTTTAGACCGTACATGTAGGGAGACTGGATAGAGAATGCAGTATCAGCCTATGCAAAGAAACACAAGAATAAAAATTGACTGCTTCTTCACAGAAACTGAGCAGAAACCTTGTCTCATTTAACAGCTGAAACTTGTTTGGTTACTCTGGGCAACAGCTCCACTCTGCTGCAATGTTCTTGGCATCTGTGATGATAAATTAACCTTACTGTGCCTGGAAGTGTAACTGCAGAACTAACTTACGCTGAGTCAAATTGGCACACCCAGGGATATTTAGTAGGGGTGGCCTCAATTCAGCTCAATTGATTTTTTTTTTTTCTAACAAGTCTAAAGCATGTTACTGTTTTAAATGAGTTTCCAACCATGACAAGTAATCCTGCTATGTTACCTCTTGGCTCCAGTAACAGAAGTATGGTAGTCATAGTGCAGAATTTAGGGCACAAAACAAACATGTAGATGTGTCACCTATCTTCAGCTCTCTTCCAAACCAAAACTAACTTCTTCAGCAAGCCTAAAGCTGTGTACACATGTGAGATTAAAATCTTTGGTAAACGAGGAATCAATCTGCTACATAGGCTTGGCAGGGAGGTTTGAATGATGGATTATTCTTACAATGTTAAACACATGCAAATGATCAGTTCATGCAAAAGACCCAAGAAAAATGCTTTTATAATCAATTTTACTTCCTCCTTCTTCACGCTTACCCTGTGCACACAAACATTAGAAAATATTGGACGATCTGATACTCACCTTGTGGAAAGGACGATTATCAGAAAAAAAATCTATTCATTTGTCAGATTGTGAGACAAACATGTTTTTTTGTTATCATTTTAGGGCGTTAAGTAAATTTTTCCCAAAGACTACCTGTCGATTGGGTATGCAGCTTAACATCAACTTCAGCCATTAAAGAGTTGTTGAGAAAAAACTGCCTCCACAGTGGCATAGCTAAGGAGCTGTGGGCCCCGATGCAAGTTTTACAGTGGGGCCCCCAAGCACTCTATACATAACAATTGTTACGGCCCACCAAAACTTGCCAATGGCAACTACAGTGTCAGAGGTGCAAGAAGGGGATGGGGAAACGCTAGTTAATGATTACCACTATTCAAAGTATCTATAGAAGTGATCATTATGACCACATGACCAATAAAGAGCTAATACTCTAGTTGAGGGAGGGCCCTCTGCAACCCCTATTGCTACGCCCCTACCTCCATATATAGCATGGATTTATGGCAAACATTATTTAAGCTCGATTACTTTGGGTTTTTTTGTGCATATAAAACATGAGTATTTGACAGTGCTTTTAACAGAAACTGGTAGACAGGTGCGTCTAAGTGGAGAATGAATGGATTTAGCTTGAGGAAGTAACAAAGCCTTCCATGCATCTAATTACTCCTGCAGCAAGATGTGGATTTCTGGACAGTCACATAGCAACCGTTCTAACAGTGTACACGGAGTACTGTTGCTAAGGCTGCATAAGGAAAGCAAGTTAAGATTACAATTAATTTTGGAAATTATTAGCTACAGATTAAAACAGAAAAATAATTAACATTAAACATATGTTACATCAAGAACAATATAAAACTCACTTCTCCAAATTATTTCCATGCTAGTAAAACATAAACAAAAAGATTCTCCTGTTCAGTAACTGAATATATACAACTGATTTTTACCAATCACAACAATTGATTAAGAAGCAGACCTACACTACTAGACCCAGAAGACAGTAAAAGTGAAAACCTACCACACGTCACTAATGATAAGAGACGGAGTGAAGTCATTGTGAAGAACAGGTGTGATCTCTCCAGACTGCTTGTGAAGTATTAATAGAATGTTCGGGTGGAATGCCCTTACTCTAGTCCCTTATGTAGAACAGAGAGTCACCTGACCTCCCTAACCAGTCACAACTGTCTGTGCATGACACCTGCTTCATAACTCCCCGGGGCCATACAATTAACAATTGGAATAACTAGATGTATGCTGATACCACATAAAAATTCAAACTAGTGGGTGTATTGACAAATGCCAAAAAAGTTTCAACACGTACTGCTATTTTTTTTTATATAATTTTAGAATTATTTGTAGTATGCTGAAATGTGACAACAGAAACACCCACTGGTGGAGTCCATTCTAATCTATTTTGTCACCTTCTTGTCCACATTTTCCCTAAAGGGGGAAAAAATATCACCCTTTTAATAGGAGATGCGTCTGCACAAGAATTTGTGATTTTTTTGGGGATACATCACATCACGCTGAGGGTCGTTAACACTTTTAGATAAATACAGCTGCTTAGATGTAAAGAATATGGGAGAAAGCTTACTAATTCTTCCAGTGGGTTTTCTACACTCCATTGTTCTATAAAGTGCATGACATTAACTTGATAGCTTACAAGTGTACATGTGCCCCATGAGGTCACTTAGTGATCTGGCGTGCCAAATCTCTAACTGACTCGGACAAACTAGAGCATTGAGCAAGGGTGTACCCCACCTAGCGGAAACTGCTCCATTGTATGACGCCCCATCACCCCTCCTTCCCTCTCCACAGGAACAGTCTGTGCTGCTTGGGATACCCCCCTTGCGTTTGTTGCCTGCAGTGTTGACCTAAGGATTAAGCTCAATCCTTAAGCTGTGTGCACACCTCTTGAGTTTATGTGGCCCGTTGGGGATAGGGACTTGATCACCTAGGGCAACATCGATGGCTGGCCTGTACAGATGTGTGTCAGCTATGTAGCCGACGACGTGCTCTGTTTGTGGGGTGGCAGAGGGATGATAAAGCACACGTGCATGACACCATGTGGTAGGTGGGGGATCGGCGCAGACAATGTGATCGGCCTTCGTGGGAGCTGAGTTGATCCACCCACTCACAGGTTGGGAGTCAATGGCAGCTATACACGCCTGACTATCAGCTCAGGTGGTCATTATCGACCACCTTAGTCAGGCGTCTGTACAGTCCTTTACAGGTCATAGCTATTACTGTTGTCTGACATTAAGGTCCATACAGACTACTAAGCAGATTAAGGTGGAACTACAGACACAACTTTTTTAAGTTTGGTTTTGATTGTGTGGGGGAAAATTTAAGAACCTCTGTCAGGTTTTTTGGTTGTTGATGTGATTACAATTACACAGATCAAAGAGCAACAACATACAGCTTATGTTTTGCAATATTCCTTTATAATTTCAAAAAATATATACTTTATAAAAGTCAGTGATTGCCCGAAATCTTTCCTCTCCCCGATTTACTTTCTGAAATTTATCACAGGCTGCAACATCTTTAGTACTGGCAGGTGATCTCTGCAGAATGTTAATTTACTGAGAATCCTAAAGCTAGTAGAAAATATCTCTGGTCTCCCAAAATGCTTTGGGGCGAATCCTGCATCATAAAAAGCCTAGGCTGAGCCTCAATGGAAGGTTGGGGCTACACAGAAATATACAGAAATATATAGCTGTAGAAAGTGTTTCTTATGCTGAAACCATGGTAAGGTAAAAGAGGGTATCCTAAATAATTTTCTGCATTCTACTATATGTCCTTACGGTTCCTCTTTAAGTCTTTGTAGTTTGTATTTATCCAGGTCAACAAGGTATATCCAAAAAAAAACAAGGTAGTGTTAGCTGGACCCCATTAGTGCTGTAGAAGACATTTCAAGTCTTTTAATGACACCCCTGATGAGTCACGCGGAGTGACAAAACATGTGGGGTGGAGCCAAAACGGACATTCAGGAAGTGTCTCGGCGTGGTGGATTAACAAGGCGGCGTAAACAAGGAATACCGAAGAGCCTGCCCGGGAGGCAACGGGGGAGTGCCGGTAATACTCTGTGCCCATGTTATCCACCATATATGTGAGTGCATTTTTATAATAAGTGAATCAAGTTTTAAACGGAATTATGCTATGTAAGGATATCTTTCTTATGAGGTCATGTTGAATCAAGAACACACTTACGTGGCTTGCAAAAGTATTCGGCCCCCTTGACATCAGCAGGAGTGAGGACACGGCAACGCACTTTAAAGTCTGAAATTCCAGAAGTGAACCGGAGGCGGGGCCGGAGCATCAGTGAGTGGCTGCGCGGGCTCAGGATGTCTGCGGGGGACCATTAGAACCCCCAGGTAAGTTCAACTCATTTTCCCCCGACCCCCTACAGTATTCCTTTAAGCTGTAGATCTCTGCAGCTCGTCCAGAGTCACCATGGGCCTCTTGACTGCATTTCTGATCAGCGCTCTCCTTGTTCAGCCTGTGAGTTTAGGTGGACGGCCTTGTCGTGGTAGGTGTACCGTTGTGCCATACGCCTTCCATTTCCGAATGATCGCTTGAACAGTGCTCCGTGGGATGTTCAAGGCTTTGGAAATCTTTTTGTAGACTAAGCCTGCTTTAAATTTCTCAATAACTTTATCCCTGACCTGTCTTGTGTGTTCTTTGGACTTCATGATGCTGATGCTCCCAATATTCTCTCTTAGACAACCTCTGAGGCCGTCACAGAGCAGCTGTATTTGTACTGACATTAGATTACACACAGGTGCACTCTATTTAGTCATTAGCACTCATCAGGCAATGTCTATGGGCAACTGACTGCACTAACATCAAAGGGGGCCGAATAATTATGCACACCCCACTTTGCAGTTATTGATTTGTAAAAAATGTTTGGAATCATGTATGATCTTCATTCCACTTCTCACGTGTACACCACTTTGTAATGGTCTTTCATGTGGAATTCCAATAAAATTGATTCATGTTTGTGGCAGTAATATGACAAAATGTGGAAAACTTCAAGGGGGCCGAATACTTTTGCAAGCCACTGTACATATACACATCTTATAGATCTGCATTCTATCACTGGAATTATATTGTGGCACTCTCTTAATATTTTGTAAGTCTTTTAACAAGCAGCTCCTTCTTTTCTTTATTATGTACATATTTTATATTTCCATTTCCAAAAAAAACATTCCTCGTTGTCTTGACCAAAGATCTAAAGTGTGGAAAGGTGTCCCCAGTATTGCTGCCCTTCACTAATAATCATCGTGTTTGTTGGTTACTCCCCCAATGCCTTTTTTGTTCCTGCGGGAACTTGAAAAGTTATGTTTTGATTAGCATGTACAAATACATCCAAGAGCAAAACAAAAGCTTGACAAATGGGCTTTTTATTTCAACAGCTGTACGAAGGACAAGAAGACATGAACTATACATGAAGGAAAGGAGATTTTACCAGCTGTTTACAAAGTAGTTTTGATTTATAGATGTGGAAAGATAATTTCTGCCTTTCTTTCCTCTTGAATGAGGTGCAGTGAGGTTCAAGGGGTTGAATTTGATGGATACATATTTATTTTTCACCCTAGATAATTGTGTACATTACATCACTTTCTGTCCTAGGTTCCTGTTTTACCAAGGAAGTGAGTTAAATTCTCTCCACTCAGAACACCGACTGCAAGAGAATCCTCTTTTTTTTTTACTAGATTGTGAAAGGTTAAAACTTCTGTCAGGTGAGATGACTCTATGTACCAGTTATTTAGGTATGTAAAACACAACATAGCTGAGATCAAGAAGTGGAAAGTTTAGTTCAGTTTTGTTGCCTTACTTGGTATGTAAATATAACTAAATATGATCAAATGAGATGCAGAAACAAAGCAGGGTAGGTGTTTACTGTCATGTCCCCATTGATATACTGTATATGGTAAAATACATGAGGGTGCTTCATCTCTGGTTCTCTTTAAGGGGCCCATGTCCCATTCAACATTATTTAGCATCCATCTGCTGGTACATAAAAGTCAGTGAGGCCTGGTGCACATCAGAGGAGTTTTTCTGAGCGTTTTGATTTTTTAAATCTGCTGCTAATGTTATCCTATGTGTCTGTGCACACTGGAGCAATGAGGTTTTGTAAAAAAACCCATAGCATTACATTGGGAAGAGCTTTTGAAACCTCTAAAAGCTCTTCCCAATGTAATGCTATGGGTTTTTTTACAAAACCTCATTGCTCCAGTGTGCACAGACACATAGGATAACATTTGCGGCAGATTTAAAAACTAAAAACGCTCCGAAAAACTCCTCTGGTGTGCACCAGGCCTCAGTGTTTAGTCAGTCTCGAGACTGCCTTAATATTTCTTCTCCTCCAAACTAGCTGTCTAGTGCAGTCCTCCTATCTATGTAAAGCAGGTTCCATCAACCATGCATGCAAGCACGGCAGCCTTATGGCGTGTAAACCCTTGCTCCATATGTGTCAAAGAGCTGCTGGGGTTGGCTGCTATAAGCCAAACCTGCCAGAAGCAGAACAGAGGTGGATCCTAGCATAATTTGGCAAAGAGGCAAAAGAACACACCACAGCAGTCTGTCATTGTTGCCATAAAAGGCAAAAACTATTTTAAAAAAATCCTTTGTTTTTAACTGATCCCCTTTCAGCCACGGAAAACCTGCAATAAGGAATTTGTGGCAGCAGTCTTGACATGGTGCAGCAATTGCCCAAAGATTCCTTACTGTTTTACGTACTAGCTTGAGTTGGGATTTGAACCCAGTCAAATACTCAAACTCTACATCTAAGGCAACAGTACGCTATCCAGCTGACTTGAGCTCTGGCTGATGCAGCAATTATTGACAGTGCCCGGGACTCACACATGACATCTCACTCTGCGTGGTGAGTGTGCTTTTTAGTGTGTCTCTGTGTTGGAGGAATCATTTTAGGGTATGGTTTAACCACTTCACCACTGAGGGGTTTTACCCCTTGAGCACCAGAGCAATTTTCACCTTTCAGCTCTCCTTCCATTCATTCGTCTATAACTTTATCATTACTTAACACAATGAAATTAACTATATCTTGATTTTTTTCGCCACCAATTAGGCTTTCTTTAGGTGGAACATTATGCCAAGAATTATTTTATTCTAAATGTGTTTTAAAAGGAAAATAGGAAAAAATTTGGGAAAAAATTTATTATTTTTCAGTTTTCGGCCTTTATAGTTTTTTAAATAATGCATGCTACTATAATTAAAACCCATGAAATGTATTTGCCCATTTGTCCCGGTTATAAAACCGTTTAAATTATGTCCCTATCACAATGTTTGGCGCCAATATTTTATTTGGAAATAAAGGTGCATTTTTTTCAGTTTTGCGTCCATCCCTAATTACAAGCCCATAGTTTATAAAGTAACGGTGTTCTACCCTCTTGACATAATTATTTTAATATTTATTTAAAAAGTTCAGTCCCTAAGGTAACTATTTATGTATTTTTTTTAATTGTATGTTTTTTGGTTTTTTTTTAATTACAAAAATAATAAAAATTAGAGATGGCATGCATCCTCGGGTCCTAAGGGAATTAAGTTCAGTTATAGATAAACCCCTTTATCTTATCTTTTGTGGCTCTCTTGCAACTGGCAGAGTCCCAGTGGATTGGCGTACAGCCCACGTTTTCCCATTATTTAAGAAGGGCAAAAAATCTGATCCAGGAAATTATAGACCTGTAAGTTTAACATCAGTTGTATGCAAACTATTTGAGGGGTTACTAAGAGATACTATACATGACTTCATAGTAGAAAATAATCTTATTTCTCAGCATCAACATGGGTTTACTAAAGACAGGTCCTGTTTGACTAACATGCTCAGCTTTTATGAGGTAGTGAATGCTAATATGGATATTGGGAATGCTGTAGATGTGATATACTTGGACTTTGCAAAGGCCTTCGACACTGTTCCCCACAAAAGTCTGGTGCAAAAGTTGAGGATGCAAGGACTGGGGAAGAGTCTGTGTTCATGGATAGGGAACTGGCTAATGGACAGAAAACAAAGAGTTGTGGTCAATGGATCGTACTCAAAATGGGAGACTGTTGGCAGTGGGGTCCCACAGGGGTCTGTTCTGGGTCCAGTGCTCTTCAATTTATTTATTAATGACCTAGTAGATGCAGTAGTGAGCAATGTTGCTATTTTTGCAGATGATACAAAATTGTGCAGAATCATTAACTCTCAGGAAGATAGTGTCATATTGCAACAGGATCTGGATAGGATGGCTATATGGGCACATACATGGCAGATGAAATTCAATGTTGACAAATGTAAGGTCATGCATTTTGGACGTACTAATGGTCTAGCACCATACAAAATAAATGGGATACAGTTGGGGACATCAAACTTGGAGAAGGACTTAGGAGTACTCATTGACAACAAGTTAAATAATCGTACTCAATGCCAAGCAGCTGCAGCTAAAGCTAACAAAATTTTGGGATGCATTAAAAGGGAAATAAAAACTCGAGATGCTAGCATAATATTGCCCCTGTTTAACTCTCTAGTAAGGCCACATCTGGAATATGGAATTCATTTCTGGGCACCACATTACAAAAAAGATATTGCAGTTTTAGAGCAGGTGCAGAGACGAGCAACAAAATTGATGCGTGGGATGGAAGGTCTCACTTATCGAGAAAGGTTAGATAAACTGGGTTTATTTAGTCTAGAGAAAAGACGCCTTAGAGGGGATCTAATTAACATGTATAAATACATCAGAGGGCAATATAATACCTTGGCGGATGAGCTTTTTGTCCCTAGGCCTTCTCAAAGGACTAGAGGACATGATCTGCGCATGGAGGAAAAATGTTTTAGCCATTTATTTAGGAAAGGGTTCTTTACAGTAAGAGTGATTAAGATGTGGAATGCATTGCCACAGGAAGTCGTTATGGCAAACTCTATACCTGCATTTAAAGGGGGCTTAGATGCTTTCCTTGCGTTGAAAGACATCCATGGCTACAATTACTAGGTAATGCCTAATGATGTTGATCCAGGGATTTTATCTGATTGCCATCTGGAGTCGGGAAGGAATTTTTCCCTTTAGGGGCTAATTGGACCATGCCTTGTAAGGGTTTTTTCGCCTTCCTCTGGATCAACAGGGATATGTGAGGGAGCAGGCTGGTGTTGTACTTTATACTGGTTGAACTCGATGGACGTATGTCTTTTTTCAACCAAAATAACTATGTTACTATGTTACTATGTTAGAGTGTGGGAGGTAATGGGTTAATTTTTTATGTTTAACTAAGGTATTTGTATATGAAAAATGCTTTAGGGTGTAGTTTTACTATTTGGCCACAAGATGGCCACAGTGAGTTTTTGTTTATGCAACCCAGGGAGGCTGGGCAACTTTTTATTCACAAAGATCACGCTGCTTCTCGTAGAAGCAGCTGATCATTGCGGGGGGCAGAGATCAACGAACGGGAAAGGTTTTTCCCGTTCATTGATCTCCCGGCGAGCGGGCCGCAGCATAAACGAGCGAGGGGGCGCGCGGACGAGCGGGCGGGCTCGCGGACAGTCAGGTACGGATTTCTCCGTCCCTTGGTGGTGACAGGGTGGAAAAAGGGATGGAGAAATCCTTACCGCTGGGGGTAAAGTGGTTAAAGGACAACTGAAGTGAGTCCAATATGGAAGCTGCCATTTTTTTTTCCTTTTAAGCTATACCAGTTGCATGGCAGCCCTGCTGATCTATTTGGCTGCAGCAGTGTCTGAATAAAACCAGAAACAAGTATGCAGCTAATCTTGTCAGATCTGACAATAATGTCAGAAACATCTGGTGCCCATACATGGTACAATTTTTTTTAATCCAATCTTATCATTTCTATGTAGTATAAGGGTTACATAGTTACATAGTTATTTGGGTTGAAAAAAGACATACGTCCATCGAATTCAACCAGAGAACAAAGTACAACACCAGCCTACTCTCTCACATATCCCTGTTGATCCAGAGGAAGGCGAAAAACCCTTACAAGGCATGGTCCATATAGCCCCAAAAGGGAAAAAATTCCTTCCTGACTCCAGATGGCAATCAAATAAAATCCCTGGATGAACATTATTAGGCATTACCTAGTAATTGTAGCCATGGATGTCTTTCAATGCAAGGAAAGCATCTAAGCCCCCTTTAAATGCAGGTATAGAGTTTGCCATAACTACTTCCTGTGGCAATGCATTCCACATCTTAATCACTCTTACCGTAAAGAACCCTTTCCTAAATAAATGGCTAAAATGTTTTTCCTCCATGCGCTGATCATGTCCTCTAGTCCTTTGAGAAGGCCTAGGGACAAAAAGCTCATCCGCCAAGCTTTTATATTGCCCTCTGATGTATTTATACATGTTAATTAGATCCCCTCTAAGGCGTCTTTTCTCTAGACTAAATAAACCCAGTTTATCTAACTTGGTAAGTGAGACCTTCCATCCCACGTATCAATTTTGTTGCTCGTCTCTGCACCTGCTCTAAGACTGCAATATCTTTCCTGTAATGTGGTGCCCAGAACTGAATTCCATATTCCAGATGTGGCCTTACTAGAGAGTTAAACAGGGGAAATATTATGCTAGCATCTTGAGTTTTTATTTCCCTTTTAATGCATCCCAAAATTTTGTTAGCTGTAGCTGCAGCGGCTTGGCATTGAGTATGATTACTTAACTTGTTGTCGATGAGTACTCCTAAGTCCTTCTCCAAGTTTGATGTCCCCAATTGTATCCCATTTATTTTGTATGGTGCTAGACCATTGGTACGACCAAAATGCATGACTTTACATTTTTCAACATTGAATTTTATCTGCCATTTATGTGCCCATATAGCCATCCTATCCAGATCCCGTTGCAATATGTCCCTATCTTCCTGATAGTTGATGATTCTGCACAATTTTGTATCATCTGCAAAAATAGCAACATTGCTCACTACTGAATCTACTAGGTCATTAATAAATAAATTGAAGAGCACTGGACCCAGTATGGACCGCTGTGGGACCCCACTGCTAAGTCTCCCATTTTGAGTATGATCCATTGATCATACTCAAATTAATATATCAAGTGAATATACTGAAAGGATAATTTAGGCAGTTCCCTTACTACATAGAAATGGTAAGATTGGATGAAAAAAATTGTACCATGTATGGGCACCATTAGGTAGAAAAAGTCTGAAAGTGCCTCTGCCTGCCAGACACCTACAGAACTTCTGTCAGAAAACTGCAGAAAACTTTGTTGAACAAGTATATTGGCATAGCCTCATATTAGGAGAAAGGTCTCACACAGAAAATGACTCCTTTTTTTTTATAATTTTGCAGAAGTGTTGGCAGGGCTCTATATCTATAGCAAAGACACACATCATCCAGTAGAACGACAAAGCATATTTTGAATTTTGTTTAATGCAAGCATTGACAGTGACCCATACCAATACCAATGGCCCAGCCTTCATCCTCCATTATAACAATACAGCAGATTCACAATTTTTTAGGAAACTTTTGTAGAATACAAGCACTGGCAAGACTTCATATTTAGACAAGGGCCCCAAATCATCCAGTAGTGCAGAGCAGTGGATTTATTCCTTTGTCCACAAGTACAATATACAATACAAGAGCTGGAGGGCCCCATGTTTACTGCAGGATCCTGCATCACCCAGTAGAACAACACAGCAGATTATCTGCTTTTTGCAGAGTGTTGTAGAGGAAGCTGGTATTGAGAGCTAGGCTCATCATCATCTAGAAAAACAACACAGCAAATTACTACATTTTCCAGGTGTTTTTATAGGAGAACAAATGTCAGGACTCCATTTTTATTACTAAGCCCCCAGGGCCCAATATACCAGAAGGCATTGTAGGCTTGTGCCTACAGGCGAAGCAGGCAATTTGGGCTCCCACTCGCGCTGGAAGTTTGGGTACTACCATAGGAGCCCATAGAAATATCGGCATTGAGACGTAATTTGGGCGCACAATAAATAGCAGGCTTGTCACACGCCCCCTAGTGGCCGGACTGCTCAATGCCTTCCAATCTATTTCAACACACAGACTATCCAACCTCATAGATGCAATCGATGCACTGAAACTGGGCATTGGAATTGGGCATCAGACAGACTAGGGGGCGTGCGAGCGGCACAGCCACGTTACTACACAACATTTCAGGTATCTTCCACCACCTATGTATAAGGACAGAGGAACCTGCTCTGACTATTCTAAACCTGTGAATGAAAATTGTGAAACACTCTGCTCTGGCTAATGACACAATATTTCAGGTAGCAAATCTTCAGCTAGGCTAGGATTCTTTCTGTGTTGTTTAAAGCAGGTATGCATTTGAGAAAATCAAAGGGAAGATGTCCTTTTGTATGGAAATCCAAGAAATTCAAAGTTCCTTTGTTTCAGGATTCAGGAAGCCAACCATGGGCTCTCTTGCCAGCTTCAATCCATACGTGGTGTTAAAATGAGAACCTTTTGCTGAAAATGTCCTGTTCCTGTCATACATATCTGCTCTGAGGGGTGGACTGAGGCTCTGCCCCTACTTGGTGTTTTCTTAATTGTGGAGGGAACCTCAATCCCAAATATTCTGGCATTCCTATAACTCAGGCCACATTCATTGTACACAAATAATAATAGCAAATTCACAATCCCCAAAGAATATGGATCACGGTAATACCAGACATGAATATTGTATGATATTCCATTACTCGGAAGTTTATTAACCCGGTTGCTGGTTATTCCAGCTTCATCAAATATGGGGATGCTCAGCAGGACCTGATCACATGATCATATAATTTCCATAAAGATCATAAGTACGGTATCTTTTACGAAGGCATAAATACTGTTATTTTAAATATGGCAAGAGAGGTTCTAAAAAGTCTGGTCTCTGCTGGGTTGGAAGCTCTGTCTGGCAGTAGCAAGTCAAATGGTTGGAGTTCACCCCTAACTGTGAGTGGTCTGCAAAAGGAAAATTTGTTTCAGTTAGAAGTCACACTTAGTTGTTAGCTGGGCAAAAGCTATTTTCCGGAACAGAGTTGCCACATGGTTTCCTGAGTAGAATCTGTTATCTAGCTGGAATAGCCTAGCCAGACCCCAGGGCCTTTGGTTCCTACACATGCAATCTGAATTGAAACGTGAAACACAATCAGAAAACTGATTGATTGAGTTTCTTCACGGTTCGTCAGTGACACGGCTCAAAATCGATTTTTCTATAGGTACTTATGGTGGTGGAGGTGGCGCTGGGTTGACGGCGGCGAGATGGAGGTCAGGAGGTTAGGTGTCAGGGAGGTAGTGGAGGTGGTGGGGGGTTTAAAGATAAGGCATCAGGGAGATAGTTTGTGCAGGGGAGGCGCTTAAGGGTTAGGCGTCAGGAAGGTAACTTGTGAGGGGGGGATTAAGAGTTAGCCATTTGGCAAGTAGTTTGTGCAGGTTGAGGGTTTTAATCATTAGGTGTCATGGGAAATTTCTGGGTTAGGTTTAGCTACAGTAAAATATTGGTATTTAATACACCAAAAAGATATAAAGGACAGCACTCAAATGATGCAGGGGACAAAAGCGTGCTGTGGATCCACCCGTGAACCATCCAATTCTTCCAAAATGATCCAGCACACCTCTTTACAAAAGTTTACTTTATTGGATCTTCTTAAAAAGTACATAAAAAGCTATATAGTGGTATTTATTACTAATATTTTACACTTTATTGTAAAATATTGGTATTAAATACCGATATTTTACTATCGCCATTACTAGGCGCCCAAATTTCTGTGTGCCTTTATTTGATGCACACACCCTACAGGCGCCTGTTGATGGAAAGGCAACTCACTCCCCTCCCCGAGTGCCTCCCTCCCTCCTTCTCTATGCAGAGTCCTGAGCACAGTTGAAATTAGGAAGTTACTCACCTGGCTCTTGGCATTCGACTGCCAAGACCTCCCTTCAGCAGGGGCACCTCTACTTACTTAACACTAAGGCTACTTTCACACCAAGACGTTGCGTTTTAGGGGACGTTGTGGTCGCATAACGTGCCCCTAACGCAACGCATGATGGTGTTGAAGTTGGACGTCAGATTGAGCCGCGTTATGCAGCTCTCAAAGCAGCCGCTCCAGGTTAGTGATAGGAAGTCCGGATCTTTTTAAGGATTCGGATCATTTGAATCAAATCATTGAAAAGATCCGGATCTTTGAACCAAATCATTTGAATCATTTTACTAGGGAAGCAGACTGGGTGAAATGACTAGCAGGACAGGACTTTCCCTGCACTGTACATTCTGTATGTTCCTGTTTCTTCCAGACAGACATCCACTGTGAACCGAATCTTTCATTGTGATGATCCGGATGATTCGACTCACAAAATAGATCCGGATCAAATTAACGATTCGTTCATGATCCGGACAGCACTACAGTCCCACCACGAGTCTCTGCAGTGCAGTGAATATTAATTAGCCATGTGGCTGGCCGCGGAGGAGGAGGGGAGACCTCCTCCTCCAACATTACTGAGCATGTGCAAACAGTCTAACGTGGCTTAGCCCAGTATAACGTACAGCATGCAGCACTTTGTTTAAACGTGCTGTGTTACTATGTAACCCAACGTGTGCACTGTGAACAGCAACATTGATTTTACAGTGCTGTGAGTTAGGCTGTGTTACTGGCTGCTGTAACATGGGACTTTAACGTCTCACTGTGAAACCAGCCTAAGGGTACCTCTGGCCACTTAATACTAAGGGGCACCTGTAGCTACCAATGAATGCAAAATAAATAAGGGAGAAGTGACAGCTGGGCAAGCCAGCACACTTGTGGGGCAGTTTGGTGGAGGTTTGTAAGTTCACAGAGGACAAAGTCTAGCGTTCCAGGACATCTGTGCCTATAGGCTCTTGTGATGTAAATGTGAGCCTGAAAGCCCTCTTCATTTAGGTCAGGGATGTCCAACTCCAGTCCTTGAGGGCCAGATCCATGCTAGTGTTTAGGATGGACAGAAAAATGAAGAAATATTTTCTACTTGATGAACCACAACTCTCCTGATTGAGTCCCCTCAATAATTTGAGCTGTGCCAAAAATGTGTGAAGATCTCGCCCCTTAAGGACTGGAGTTGACCAGCACTGATCTATGTAAAGAACACCATAAAAAATGTTCTTTTGCAGATAACAGAAGACGCAATAGCAGAACCCTTTATGTAAACGAAGGCACTATGTCATCCAGCTGAAGAACGTCAACGTTTTTGTTTGTTTGTTTTTTTACATGAGAATTTTGTAAAATAAAGTATTGGGAGGAGCTCAGATTGAGGAGAATAGAAGTATTGTGTTACTTGTTTTTTCAGGAGAATTTTGTATAGCGATGCTTGGCATTTAAAATGACTTCCCATATTACTGCATAAAAAAAATATATATATATTTTAAAGATAGTGATGTCTGTGTACCAGGACAGCACGATTACAAGGAAATACAAAGAATTCAGGGTAGCAGGAAAAAAGAGCGCCGGCAGAGGGTTGGTCAAAAAGGGCACCGCCATTACCTGTAAGGTTATTATCATTAATACAGCGAAAAAAGCTGAAAAAAGGGCGCCGCGATAAATATCATTAACAACATTAGAACATTATAGTTTTTGAAGTATGTTATCATTTTGGAAGCTTGCAACGTTATAGTTTTTGTCGTATTATTTTGTTTGTATGTTCAGATTTTACGTTATCAAAGATATTATAATTTCTATGTGTAAAAGGGTGTTTCTGCAGGGTGAGTGGTTAGGGTTAGGCACCACCAGGGGGAATGGTTAGGGTTAGGCACCACCGGGGTGCAGTTAGTTTTAGACAACACCGGGGGGTGGTTAGGGTGAGGCACCATCAGAGGGGTGGTTAGGGTTAGGCATCACCAGGGGGGGGGGGGCGGTTAGGGTTAGGTGCCTCCAGGGGAGTGGTTAGTTTTAGGCACCACCAGGGGAAGGTTCTGTGTGAGAGTAGGGTTGGGTTAAGCTGTATTGTTGAATTACGTAACTTTAACGTTAATATCTTTTCATTATTATTACCCGTCTGTTTTAACAATGGTATTTATAGTTAACCAAGTTTGTCAGCGATGTTTATGGTTATCAGATTTCGTTATCCACCCGCGCCATTTTGTTATCCACCCGGGCTCTTTTTTCACTGTGCCCTTTTTTCATGCACGCAAATTCAGTAGGAACAATTGCTGGTATAATTGAACAAACCTGTTTTAAAACGCGGTTCTCAAACCTGTCTTAACCACTTCCCGACCGCCGTATGTACAATTGGCGGCCGGGAAGTGCACCCCGCAAGGACCGCCGTATTGACAAATGGCGGCGGTCCTTGTAGGGGCATGGGCGGAGCGATCGCGTCATCCGTGACGCGATCCTCCGCCTCCGCCTGGCGCCGCTCACCCGCCGCAACATCCCGCCGGCCATACGGAAGCGCCGGCGGGATGTTAACCCGACGATCGCCGCATACAAAGTGTATAATACACTTTGTAATGTTTACAAAGTGTATTATACAGGCTGCCTCCTGCCCTGGTGGTCCCAGTGTCCGAGGGACCACCAGGGCAGGCTGCAGCCACCCTAGTCTGCACCAAGCACACTGATTTTGTACCCCCCCTGCCCCAGATCGCCCACAGCACCCATCAGACCCCCCCCCTGCCCACCCCCCAGACCCCTGTTTGCACCCAATCACCCCCCTAATCACCCATCAATCACTCCCTGTCACTATCTGTCAACGCTATTTTTTTTTTTATCCCCCCCCCTGCTCCCTGCCCCCTCCTGATCACCCCCCACCCCTCAGATTCTCCCCAGACCCCCCCCCCCCCCCAGACCACCCCCCCTGTTTACTGTATGCATCTATCCCCCTGATCACCTGTCAATCACCTGTCAATCACCTGTCAATCACCTGTCAATCACCCGTCAATCACCCATCAATCACCCCCTGTCACTGCCACCCATCAATCAGCCCCTAACCTGCCCCTTGCGGGCAATCTGATCACCCCCCCACACCAATAGATCGCCCGCAGATCCGACATCAGATCACCTCCCAAATCCATTGTTTACATCTATTCTCTCCTCTAAACACCCACTAATTACCCATCAATCACCCATCAATCACCCCCTATCACCACCTGTCACTTTTACCTATCAGATCAGACCCTAATCTGCCCCTTGCGGGCACCCAATCACCCGCCCACACGCTCAGATTGCCCTCTGACCCCCCCTTATCAATTCACCAGTGCATTAATTACATCTGTTCTTCCCTGTAATAACCCACTGATCACCTGTCAATCACCTGCCAATCACCTATCACCCATCAATCACCCCCTGTCACCCCCTGTCACTGCCACCCATCAATCAGCCCCTAACCTGCCCCTTGCGGGCAATCTGATCACCCCCCCACACCAATAGATCGCCCGCAGATCCGACATCAGATCACCTCCCAAATCCATTGTTTACATCTATTCTCTCCTCTAAACACCCACTAATTACCCATCAATCACCCATCAATCACCCCCTATCACCACCTGTCACTTTTACCTATCAGATCAGACCCTAATCTGCCCCTTGCGGGCACCCAATCACCCGCCCACACGCTCAGATTGCCCTCTGACCCCCCCTTATCAATTCACCAGTGCATTAATTACATCTGTTCTTCCCTGTAATAACCCACTGATCACCTGTCAATCACCTGCCAATCACCTATCACCCATCAATCACCCCCTGTCACCCCCTGTCACTGCCACCCATCAATCAGCCCCTAACCTGCCCCTTGCGGGCAATCTGATCACCCCCCCACACCAATAGATCGCCCGCAGATCCGACATCAGATCACCTCCCAAATCCATTGTTTACATCTATTCTCTCCTCTAAACACCCACTAATTACCCATCAATCACCCATCAATCACCCCCTATCACCACCTGTCACTTTTACCTATCAGATTAGACCCTAATCTGCCCCTTGCGGGCACCCAATCACCCGCCCACACGCTCAGATTGCCCTCTGACCCCCCCTTATCAATTCACCAGTGCATTAATTACATCTGTTCTTCCCTGTAATAACCCACTGATCACCTGTCAATCACCTGCCAATCACCTATCACCCATCAATCACCCCCTGTCACCCCCTGTCACTGCCACCCATCAATCAGCCCCTAACCTGCCCCTTGCGGGCAATCTGATCACCCACCCACAACATTAGATCGCCTGCAAACCCGCCGTCAGATTACCTCCCAAATGTATCGTTTACATCTGTTATCTTCTCTAAACACCCACTAATTACCCATCAATCACCCATCAATCACCCCCCTATCACCACCTGTCACTGTTACCTATCAGATCAGACCCTAATCTGCCCCTTGCGGGAACCCAATCACCCGCCCACACGCTCAGATTGCCCTCTGACCCCCCCTTATCAATTCGCCAGTGCATTAATTACATCTGTCCTTCCCTGTAATAACCCACTGATCACCTGTCAATCACCTGCCAATCACCTATCACCCATCAATCACCCCCTGTCACTGCCACCCATCAATCACCCCCTGTCACTGCCACCCATCAATCACCCGCTGTCACTGCCACCCATCAATCAGCCCCTAACCTGCCCCTTGCGGGCAAACTGATCACCCACACCAATAGATCGCCCGCAGATCCGACATCAGATCACCACCCAAGCGCAGTGTTTCCATCTATTCTCTACCCTAAACACCCACTAATTACCCATCAATCACCCCCTGTCACTGCTACCTATCAGATTAGACCCCTATCTGCCCCTAGGGCACTCAATCACCCGCCCACACCCTCAGAATGCCCTCAGACCCCAGCCCTGATCACCTCGCCAGTGCATTGCTTGCATCTATTCCCCCCTCTAATCACACCTTGAGACACCCATCAATCACCTCCTGTCACCCCCTAGCACACCTACCCATCAGATCAGGCCCCAATTTGCCCCGTGTGGGCTCCTGATCACTCGGCCAAACCCTCAGATCCCCCTCAGACCCCCTTCCGATCACCTCCCCAGTGCATTGATTGCATCTATTTTCCCCTCTAACCACCCCCTGAGACACCCATCAATCACCTCCTGTCACCCCCCTAGCACTCCTATCCATCAGATCAGGCCCAATACAACCTGTCATCTAAAAGGCCACCCTGCTTATGACCGGTTCTATAAAATTCGCCCCCTCATAGACCACCTGTCATCAAAATTTGCAGATGCTTATACCCCTGAACAGTCATTTTGAGACATTTGGTTTCCAGACTACTCACGGTTTTGGGCCTGTAAAATGCCAGGGCGGTATAGGAACCCCACAAGTGACCCCATTTTAGAAAAAAAGACACCCCAAGGTATTTTGTTAGGTGTATGACGAGTTCATAGAAGATTTTATTTTTTGTTAAAAGTTAGCGGAAATTAATTTTTATTGGTTTTTTTTCACAAAGTGTCATTTTTCACTAACTTGTGACAAAAAATAAAATCTTCTATGAACTCGCCATACACCTAACAGAATACCTTGGGGTGTCTTCTTTCTAAAATGGGGTCACTTGTGGGGTTCCTATACTGCCCTGGCATTTTAGGGCCCCTAAACCGCGAGGAGTAGTCTACAAAACAAATGCTTCAAAATGATCTGTGAATAGGACGTTGGGCCCCTTAGCGCACCTAGGCTGCAAAAAAGTGTCACACATGTGGTACCGCCGTACTCAGGAAAAGTAGTATAATGTGTTTTGGGGTGTATTTTTACACATACCCATGCTGGGTGGGAGAAATTTCTATGTAAATGGACAATTGTGTGTAAAAAAATCAAACAATTGTCATTTACAGAGATATTTCTCCCACTTAGCATGGGTATGTGTAAAAATACACCCCAAAACGCATTATACTACTTCTCCTGAGTACGGCGGTACCACATGTGTGGCACTTTTTTACACCCTAAGTACGCTAAGGGGCCCAAAGTCCAATGAGTACCTTTAGGATTTCACAGGTCATTTTGCGACATTTGGTTTCAAGACTACTCCTCACGGTTTAGGGCCCCTAAAATGCCAGGGCAGTATAGGAACCCCACAAATGACCCCATTCTAGAAAGAAGACACCCAAAGGTATTCCGTACGGAGTATGGTGAGTTCATAGAAGATTTTATTTTTTGTCACAAGTTAGCGGAAAATGACACTTTGTGAAAAAAAACTATTAAAATCAATGTCCGCTAACTTGTGACAAAAAAATAAAAACTTCTATGAACTCACCATACTCCTAACGGAATACCTTGGGGTGTCTTCTTTCTAAAATGGGGTCATTAGTGGGGTTCCTATACTGCCCTGGCATTTTAGGGGCCCTAAACCGCGAGGAGTAGTCTTGAAACAAAAATGACCTGTGAAATCCTAAAATTACTCATTGGACTTTGGGCCCCTTAGTGCAGTTAGGGTGCAAAAAAGTGCCACACATGTGGTATCGCCGTACTCGGGAGAAGTAGTATAATGTGTTTTGGGGTGTATTTTTACACATACCCATGCTGGGTGGGAGAAATACCTCTGTAAATGACAATCTTTTGATTTTTTTACACACAATTGTCCATTTACAGAGGTATTTCTCCCACCCAGCATGGGTATGTGTAAAAATACACCCCAAAACACATTGTACTACTTCTCCCGAGTATGGTGATACCACATGTGTGGCACTTTTTTGCACCCTAACTGCGCTAAAGGGCCCAAAGTCCAATGAGTACCTTTAGGATTTCACAGGTCATTTTGAGAAATTTCGTTTCAAGACTACTCCTCACGGTTTAGGGCCCCTAAAATGCCAGGGCAGTATAGGAACCCCACAAATGACCCCATTTTAGAAAGAAGACACCCCAAGGTATTCCGTTAGTAGTATGGCGAGTTCATAGAAGATTTTATTTTTTGTCACAAGTTAGCGGAAATTGATTTTAACTGTGTTTTTTCACAAAGTGTCTTTTTCCGCTAACTTTTGACAAAAAATAAAATCTTCTATGAACTCACCATACTCCTAATGGAATACCTTGGGGTGTCTTCTTTCTAAAATGGGGTCATTTGTGGGGTTCCTATACTGCCCTGGCATTTTAGGGGCCCTAAACCGTGAGGTGTAGTCTTGAAACGAAATTTCTCAAAATGACCTGTGAAATCCTAAAGGTACTCATTGGATTTTGGGCCCTTTAGCGCAGTTAGGGTGCAAAAAAGTGCCACACATGTGGTATCGCCGTACTCAGGAGAAGTAGTATAATGTGTTTTGTGGTGTATTTTTACACATACCCATGCTGAGTGGGAGAAAGATCTCTGTAAATGGACAATTGTGTGTTATAAAAATTAACAAATTGTCATTTACAGAGATATTTCTCCCACCCAGCATGGGTATGTGTAAAAATACACCCCAAAACACATTATACTACTTCTCCTGAGTATGGCAATACCACATGTGTGGCACTTTTTTGCAGCCTAACTGCGCTAAGGGGTCCAAAGTCCAATGAGCACCTTTAGGCTTTACAGGGGTGCTTACAATTTAGCACCCACCAAAATGTCAGGACAGTAAACACACCCCACAAATGACCCCATTTTGGAAAGTAGACCCTTCAAGGTATTCAGAGAGGGGCATGGTGAGTCCGTGGCAGATTTCATTTTTTTTTGTCGCAAGTTAGAAGAAATGGAAACTTTTTTTTTTTTTTTTTTTCTCACAAAGTGTCATTTTCCGCTTACTTGTGACAAAAAATAATATCTTCTATGAACTCACTATGCCTCTCAGTGAATACTTTGGGATGTCTTCTTTCCAAAATGGGGTCATTTGGGGGGTATTTATACTATCCTGGAATTCTAGCCCCTCATGAAACATGACAGGGGGTCAGAAAAGTCAGAGATGCTTGAAAATGGGAAAATTCACTTTTTGCACCATAGTTTGTAAACGCTATAACTTTTACCCAAACCAATAAATATACACTGAATGGGGTTTTTTTTATCCAAAACATGTTTGTCCACATTTTTCGCGCTGCATGTATACAGAAATTTTACTTTATTTGAAAAATGTCAGCACAGAAAGTTAAAAAAATCATTTTTTTGCCAAAATTCATGTCTTTTTTGATGAATATAATAAAAAGTAAAAATCGCAGGAGCAATCAAATAGTACCAAAAGAAAGCTTTATTAGTGACAAGAAAAGGAGCCAAAATTCATTTAGGTGGTAGGTTGTATGAGCGAGCAATAAACCGTGAAAGCTGCAGTGGTCTGAATGGAAAAAAAGTGGCCGGTCCTTAAGGGGTAGAAAGCCCTAGGTCCTCAAGTGGTTAAAATGCTATTTGTTGCATGTCAATTAAGGTTACAGGGTATACTGCTTAGGGCGATCCCAGGCCTTCGAAAAACTTGAGGATCTTATGACCCACAATAGCCTAACTAGATGGACCGTCCCCAGTCATCATACCCCCCCAAAACACATGCACACCTGCTGGCCAACATTTAGTCCAGAATTGGCAAGATGCTGCGTGACAATGTGTGAACATATGGCCAAGGTGACAGACACAGATCGCATTGCTCCTTCCTGGATACACAGGGTATCATGCCTTAAACCTCCAGGGATGTGGCGCGTCTGCCGATGCTGGGATCCTTCTGGCTGATAGTGTGGTGTCCAGCTGCACACACAAGCTGGTGCTGTGTCACACATGGTCATGAGGTCATGAGGTCTGCCTGGGTTCCACCTCCTCCCCACTTAGGCGGCATCAGCGTCTTTCCAGGACCAAATTTGGTCATACCAACTGGTGAGAGTGAGTTTTCTGAGGATGAAGAGGTGGTGTGGAAACTGGAGGCAGCACGGCTACCCCAGTTGTGACAGGATTGGCTGTGGTCTGCACAGAGCTGAGGAGACATACATCCTCTACGCTACCAAAGACGTCCACGCCCCCACACAGCACATCAATGAATACTGTATATAAATTATTATTTATTTATATAGTCATGTCACTACTATTTATTCAATGGTTATCCTCACCGCATCCTTTTATTGTGTGCCTTTATAGATTCATTCATTTTTCTAATTTCTGAGTTATTTCCCTAATGTGTAACATCCCTTGTCATACTTGTTGCACTTCATGAGGTAGACAGCATTGCTGAACAAGCAGCAGTATGACTGTGATGATAAAGTTACATGTGTAACATTTGCTACACAGATTGCAACTTGTCTACAAAGATTGCAACATTTACTCTTGCACAGAAAAAGGACTAAAGGTGGCCACACACCATACAATTTTTAAAATATCGGTTTAATTCAAGAATAGCAATCAATTTTTCTGAGGCTTAACTGAGCGTGAAAGGTCACATTTTCTGTCATGTGCATTTTTTTTTGTGTGCGTTTTTAGTGCTTTTGCGGTTTTTCCCGCATATGTGTATTTCTTGCGTTTTGCGCTTTTTTTATGCGTTTGCAGTTCGCATATGCGTTCTGTATGCGTTTTCAATGTGTTTTTACATTGCGTTTTTATGCAAATCACTAGGAAGACAAAAGGAAGCTTAAATACATCACAAAACTATTTTTGTGGGGAAAAACGCATATAAAAACTTATGAAAAACACATTGCGTTCCCATTGACTTTTATTATGTGCATTTTTTATGCGTTTTTGAATACCATGCAACAAAACCAGCGTTTTTAAAAACGCACACATACAAAACGCATATGCGTTTTTTATATGCATTTTTTCATGCAACCCATAGACTTCCATTAGCAGCAAAAACGCAGCGTTTTCCTCAATGCTTGCGTTTCTGCTAAGTGTGCACCTAGCCTGACTGATTGTAACATTTCAAAAATCTGACCATTGCACCACACACGTGTTCAGTTTTTCCTCAATTATGATAAAAATTATTGGAAACTCTGAGAAATTTGCTTGCTTGTAATAAATTGACAATCTACCACACCCCATTCAATTTTCATAAAAATTTATGAGAAAAATCCACCATTCCCGATCAACTTTTATCCAATAAAAACAGGCAATCTGATCGGATTTCTTGCTCAAATAATAAAAAAAAAAAGCTTTTGATTTTTCGGGACATACAATTGTTTTTATCGAATTGCCATAAAATCCGATCATTTTAATGTATCGTGTATGGCTACCTTTTAAAGAAGTGGCCACACTGAGAGGAGAGGATTGTCAACACCTTACAAGATAATGTATGTATTTGCCTCCCCTGCATGGAGTATATTTTTATTATATGGAAAGAAGGAGAAGATAACAGGGAAAAAAAATTAACATTTTCCACCCATCAGTCAAGTTAGAAATAGAAATAGTTTATTTCATGAACATGTAAATAATAAACAGGCCCCTTATACTCTAGCTTTCTGGGTACTCTGCTCTGCACTAACATGTACCTATGAGAGTAGACAGTCCCTAGTGATCAGTGACACTTATTTGCGTCGTATTTCCCAGCAGACACTACATCTACTATGTTGGCATGGGTTTCTTACTTGCATTCTGGTGCCTTCCTATAACCCAAACACATGTTAGTAGGTTAATTGGCATATAACTTATTAGGACCTTGTTTGTGTATGTTAATGTATGTTTATGACTGTGGTAAGGGTATTCCATTTCATGCACAGGGACTGACCTAATTAAACATTATGGGGGAGTAAATGAATAAAATAAAATTCTTTACACGCCAGTCTAGTATTGCCACATTCATAGTATAGTATTACATGACTCATCACATCCCTGGGCTAAATCTTTAGAACATTCCAGCCTGCGTATTGTAGCTTTTATCTCTTCCCTGTTTGGTGGAGTTTTCTGCAGCTGGATTCTCTTTTCGTCATAAATTATGATGTGGATTGATTATGGTCACTTACATTTCTGTGAAATTGCATCTTATAGCTTGCTTCACGTACTAATTATAGTTTGATGACAGTTCTCCAACAGTTTTATAGCACAGAATGAAAGATTAAATAGAGCTCAGGGCTACATTATTATTAAATATTGAGCTGTAATTATGCAAAGATAATATTTGGCAGTTGATGTGCAATATCAAGGTGGGGCTATGACAAGACACACACGTTTCAGCTAAGCAATACTAGCAAGAGGGGCTTTGCATGAACACTTACAGTGTTACATTCATGAATCGGTAGCAAACGTCCTAGTGTGACATCTATGAATAATGCTTTCTCAGGGACTGATTTACCATAAGGCACTGTGGGCACATGCCTACAGGCGCCTGGTGATAGAAAGGCAGCTCACTCCCATTTCCGAGCACCTCCCTCCTTACCTATGCAGAGTCCTGATGAAAGTGTAAATGAGAGGTTACTCACCCTGCTCTCGGCATTCCACTGATGAGATCTCCCTTTATTCAGGGGCACCTCTAACTACTAAATATTGAGGGTACTTCTGGCTACCTAATACTAGGACCTGTAGCTTCCTATGATGGGCAAGGGAAGTAAGGGAGAAGTGACAGCTGGGACTTGTGGTGCAGTTGGGTGTGGGTGTAGGTTCATGTGGGTGAAGTCTAAGTTCCAAGGACATCTGTGCCTATAGGCTCCTGTGAGGTAAATCCGGGCCTGTGCTTTCTATCTGTTAAAGATAATAGGCAGTCATCAAGCAGTGTAAATAACACACAGAAATCTTAGCAGTGCTGTACCTGACCTTCCTGCCATAGACAGGGCTTTCCTTAGAAAGAATAAGCTTGTTCCTGACTGGCCAGAATGATTCTTTAATAGAAGAATCTCCATTCTCTGCCCCCTGACCAGAGATCAAAGAATGAGCACAGAATGTTTATGTTGCAGGAGGGAGTGTTGACTTCTAAATTGTTACCTATTGCAATGGCTGTGTATAGCCACCCAGCGAAGGTAATGACAACCTTTGCTTTGGCACCAAAAAAGCTTTTACAAGGTTTGCTTATCATTTACCTACCTTATTTTTATTTTCCTTACTTTGCTTAGTAATTGTATAATTGCTTTCTAAAGATGCCCATTAACAGTACAATTTTAAGCAAAAGATCATATTTTCTATCATTCAGATTGAAAGAAAAGATTGTATTTAGTTTATCCACAACTCTAAAAATTTGAGACTGCAGCACATTATCTGATCAGCAGAAAGTATAATTGGCTGTAGCTTACCTTCCATGCAGGATCTTTGCGCTAACAGGTGCAAAAAGATAGCAACAAAAATTGCCACTGACCCCTCTCATCCTGCTCACTCCATCATCCAACGTATGCCTTCAGGCGTGAGATAACGGTCCCCTCCGTGTTCCCGCTAGTGGCACCGTTAGTCTTGCAACTTCGAGCAAAATCATTCCCAACTGCGCATGCGCAGTTCAGTCTTTCAAGAACCATGCATGCGCAGGAGGCTTATGGTGGCAAGCGCATCGAGACTTCTCCTGAGGTCACCAGGCTAACATTGCTACCAGCGGAACCACAGAGGGGACCTAGAGGATGCTGAGGGGCCTTGTGGGTTATGGGGGGCTGGAGGAAGCCCTAGGTAAGTCCAGATATTTCATTTTTCACTGTTCAGCGTCCCTTCAGGGTTGAGCTGATGGCTCGATTGATAATATCCGACAGGTCCGATGACCCGCCGGATAGATTCCCCGCTCGATCGGGCGGACAATAGCGGGGAATCGTGCGGCTGACAAGGCATGCCCGCGGGGACGAGCGGGAATCGATCTACGCACACACGCAGATGAGCGGTGACGCACCAGCATCGAGACGATGGCTCGATATCGGCGCATAAACTTACCGTGTATGCCCAGCATTATACCTATAAGGGGTCTGGTAGAAGACACTTATAGTAATTGGCTTGGGCAATGGTAACTGTCTGATCACTAATTTATGAAAATAATCAGCTAGCACGCTCTTATCTATTTTATTTAATTGCACAAATGAATGAAATATTTTCTAGTGTGATGCGAAGGAATTGTTGTTTTGTGTATTGATGCTATCCTATGTGCCATGTGTAATGAAACGCGGAAAAGCCGCCGCGTGTACTGACAGCAAGGCGGCTGATTCCGCATCCAGCGCGGCGGTTTGCACGCAGCAGCGTGCGTCTGGTGTGGCTGGGTCTGTTAGTTCACACAGATTGAGAAATACGGACACGCGCGCTTAGAGGCAGAACCTTTATGACAGCCGAGGAGGACCTGGTCAGCTGACCTCAGAGCAAGTGACTATTGGTCAATCACTGATGGGTGGCGCCGGAGAGCGCTGCTCTATATATAGTTACTGCTGGTCAGTCTCAGGTTGTCTGCCGTTGCGAACACTTACATGGAAGCACTCAGACCTTAGTCAGATCCTACAGTGTGTTAGAACCAGGAGGACCTGGGAATTCACACTGAGCCAGATTACTTCTGGTTATCATTGTGTTATACTTCAGACTAGTTCCAGGGTGTCGAGACCACGGACCTCACACCCAAGATAAGGGACTTTGTGTTATCATTGTGTTATACTTCAGACTAGTTCCAGGGTGTCGAGACCACGGACCTCACACCCAAGATTAGGGTCTTTGTGTTATTGTGTTATACTTCAGACTAGTTCCAGGGTGTCGAGACCACGGACCTCGCACCCAAGATTAGGGACTTTGTGTTATCATTCTGTTATACTTCAGACTAGTTCCAGGGTGTCGAGACCACGGACCTCACACCCAAGATTAGGGACTTTGTGTTATCATTCTGTTATACTTCAGACTAGTTCCAGGGTGTCGAGACCATGGACTTCACACCCAAGACTAGGGATACTGTGTACCATCATATTATACTCTAGACTAGTTCCAGGGTGTAGAGACCATGGACCTCACACCCAAGACTAGGCATTGTTTGATATCTGTTATGACCTACTGCTTTTCTGACTATCCCTCTGCTTTCTGATTCGGTACCTACGCATATCTGATTATCTGTTGCCTTTGGATACCGAATCAGCCTTCTGTCTCTGTACCTTGTCTGTCCGTGTGTTGCCAACCTGGTTTGCCCGACCTTGAGAGCTATCTCTCTCCTTAAGAGATAGTCTCCAGACCTGCTAGTGACATCCACCTTCAGGTGTCACTCACTCACAGGTCCTTCCTACTTTCAGCCTGGGACTCCACTCCTTTGGAGGTCTCAGGCTGCTGGAAGGTTTTTGCACTTCTCAAAAGGCAGTATCGCCCATACTGCCAAAGACCACCTGCTCCTCGGGCGGTCTTACTCAAAGTCATTACTGTTGCACCAAACACTCACACTATACAGGTGTCTAGAGGTTAGTTATACTTGGAATATCGGTGATTCTGCAGATCATCAATAATCGGGTATATATCTGTATTCTTGATGATACTGCAGATCACCAATAATCAGATTCTCTCTGTGTGCTGACACCGATCGTTACAGAACGGCAGACCAAAACCAAATGGATGCACTTAACAGCCGTCTGGATGCACTCACCACCTCGGTGGAAAATTTCATCCAAGTGCTGGACAGTCATCAGACCCAGATCAACGCTTTGTCTGGGTCTGCACAAGTCCTACAGACGCCTGTGAATATAGTGCGATCTTCTCCAGGTACAGACTTACGTATGCCTGTGCCCGAAAAGTTTTCTGGTCACAGATCTGACTTTCAGAACTTTAGAAATCGAGTGTTATCGTACTTTGAGTTGAGACCTAATTCATCGGGAACCGTGGCACAGAGAATTACGTTCATAAAGACTCTGTTGTCAGGGGATTCCCAGACCTGGGTATATAGTCTCCAGACAGGGAATGAGGCCCTAGCCTCAGGTGAGAAATTTTTTAAAGCTATGGATATAATTTATGATGATCCGGACATTGCCTCTACCGCTGAGCGGAAGCTCAAGACTTTGTGGCAGGGCAGAAATCCGGTTGAAGTTTACGCAGCTGAGTTCAGAAAATGGGCAGTTTCGGCTAGATGGGGGTCATTCGCACTTCTGGACTGTTTCTTGTCAGGGTCGTCAGATGCGGTATCTGACCTAATGCTGGGTCATCCTGAGCCGAAATCTCTTGATGGGGCCATTTCATTGGCAGTCAGGGTTGATCGTCACCTACGTTACCAAAAACAGACTCGGAGTAGGAACAATGTGAAATATGTTTCCTACGCCTCTCCCCCACCCGTTCCACCTCCACCAGAACCAATGCAGATTGGTCGGTCAAAATTGTCCCGGGTGGAGCAGAGTCGCAGAAAAACAGAACAGCTCTGTCTATTCTGTGCAGAAGAGGGTCACAGAGTGTAGAATTGTCCCAAGAAGTCGGGAAACGCTGCCGCCTAGGTGTAGTTGGAGGTAATACCCTAGGCGCGCAGTCTTTACCTCTAGACGATAAACGTTTGCTCCTCCCTTGTACTATATCTTGGGAAGATCAAACAGAGGCCACTGAGGCCTTCATCGACTCTGGCTCAGCAGCCAATTTTATGGATTACGAATTTGCTAAGAAATTGGGGGTTCCTATTTCCCCTTTGACTCAACGGATTCTGGTCACTGCAGTGGACGACTCTCCTCTGCAGAGTAAATACCGTCTGTCTCAGACCCCAGAGTTAAGGGTTACGGTGGGGGTGTTACATAAAGAGAATCTACAGTTTCTGGTCTTGCGGATGACGACTTCCACGATCATTCTTGGTAGGCCATGGTTACAACTTCACTCTCCTCAGATCAATTGGGCTTCAGGTCAGCTAACGAGCTGGTCTACCCATTGTCATCATCATTGTTTAGCGAAGGTAACCTTGGGTAACACCAAGATTCAGGTGGAAGGTTTGCCAAGCCAGTATGCAGAATTTGCGGACGTGTTTAGTCCCAAGTCAGCAGATAAACTTCCTCCTCACCGTCCTTTTGATTGTCCCATTGATCTCAGGTCTGGTTGTATGCCCCCTAGAGGTCATCTCTATAATTTATCTGGGCCAGAGAAAATAGCTATGCAAGAATACATTTGAGAAAACTTAGCTAAAGGCTTTATTCGTCCCTCTCGGTCACCAGCAGGGGCAGGATTCTTTTTTGTGAAAAAGAAGGATGGAGGCCTCCGTCCATGCATTGATTATCGTGGCTTAAATAAGATTACAGTAAAAAATCGTTACCCTTTGCCTTTAATTGACGATTTGTTTACCCAGGTCACAAATGCTAAGATTTTCTCGAAGCTGGATTTGAGGGGTGCATACAACCTTGTGCGTATCAGGGACGGTGATGAATGGAAGACGGCCTTTAACACACCCGACGGGCATTACAAGTACCTAGTGATGCCCTTCGGGTTGTGTAACGCCCCGACCGTCTTCCAAGAGCTGATTAACGAGGTGTTCAGAGAGGTGTTGGGCAAATTCGTCTTGGTGTACTTAGACGATATACTGATTTTCTCATCCAACCTCTCAGAACACAGGAAACATGTTGGGTTTGTGTTACGGAAGTTGAGACAGAATATACTGTATGCTAAATTGGAAAAATGCATTTTCGAAGTGACCTCTGTCGCCTTTCTGGGGTACATAATCTCGACCTCTGGCCTCTCTATGGACCCTGGAAAGGTTTCAGCTGTCTTGGAATGGCCTCAGCCTGTAGGACTGAAGGCTCTCCAGAGATTCCTGGGGTTCGCCAACTACTACAGGAGGTTCATAAAAGGGTACTCTACGGTGATCTCGCCTCTCACCAGTCTCACCAAGAAAGGGGCAGATACTCACCACTGGTCCCCAGAGGCCCATGCTGCTTTCTCCATTCTGAAGAAATAGTTCTGTTCTGCACCCATATTGAGACATGTAGACGTCACCTTTCCCTTTATCATGGAGGTAGATGCCTCAGAGGTAGGGGTAGAGGCTGTGCTGTCTCAGCGTTCTGGTTTACAGGGAAAACTGCATCCTTGTGCCTATTTTTCCCGTAGGTTTTCACCCGCAGAGAAAAACTACGATATAGGCAATCGGGAACTTCTAGCCATCAAGTTGGCCTTTGAGGAATGGCGACATTGGCTAGAAGGGGCAGAACACACCATTACAGTTTACACTGACCACAAAAATTTGAAATACATTGAGTGCGCTAAGAGACTTAGCCCCCGACAAGCCCGGTGGTCGTTATTTTTCTCAACATTCAGATTTGTAATCACGTATACCCCTGGTAGTAAGAACATCAAGGCTGATGCCTTATCCAGGTGTTTTGAGCCTGAGACAGCACAGCCCTCAGACCCTGAGACCATTATACCTCAGAAGGTGGTCCTGGCAGCCACTGAGACCTGGAAAGACTGTACTGTCACTCTGAGTCCATTTCAACAGGATGTTCCAGAGGGGAAGCCTGAGGGGGTCATGTTTGTACCATTGCCTTTTCGCCTACAACTGTTGCAGCTGTTTCATTCCCACAAGAATGCTGGGCATCCGGGGGCCACCAGAACTCAGGATCTAATTGCTAGATGTGCTTGGTGGCCGTCATTGGCAACAGACTGTAAGGAGTATGTAAGAGAGTGTGCAGTGTGTGCTAGGAGCAAACCCTCTCGTCAGGCACCTGTTGGAACATTGCAGCCTTTGCTAGTTCCGAGTGAACCTTGGACCCATTTGTCCATGGATTTTGTGGGCGAACTCCCCAGGTCTGAGGGCATGACGGTCATTTGGGTGGTACTTGATCGATTCAGTAAGATGGCTCATTTTGTCCCCCTGAAAGGACTCCCCTCGGCCCAGGAATTGGCTGATCTCTTCATCCAGCACATTTTCCGGCTGCATGGCATTCCGGAAAATATAGTGTCAGATCGGGGAGTCCAATTTGTATCATAGTTTTGGAGGGCCTTCTGCCATCAGTTAGACATGGATCTTTCTTTTTCATCAGGCTACCACCCACAGACCAATGGCCAGACCGAAAGAGTCAATCAGTCCCTGGAACAGTTTCTGAGATGTTATGTTGCAGATGCACAAACCGACTGGGTAAAATTTTGGCCATTTGCAGAATTTGCACACAACAATCTGAAAAGTTCCTCTTCAGGATTTTACCCATTTCAGGTGGTGACGGGAAGGTCACCTAAGTTTGCCCCATTGCCAGTGGCTTCTACTCCGTTTCCAGCCCTGGAGAATTGGCAGAAGTCTTTAAAGCAAATTTGGGGAATGGTTAAAGAAAATTTGGGGAGGGCTTTTCAGAACCAGAAGAAACAGGCTGACAGGAGACGTTCCATAGAATGGGAATTTTTTCCAGGGGATTTGGTCTGGGTGTCCACACGACATTTGGCTCTAAAGCAACTGTCACCCAAACTAGGCCCTAGATTTGTGGGTCCTTTTCCAGTGACCAGAAAAATCAATAATGTCACCTATGCCATTGATCTCCCTACCAGCATGCGAGGTGTGAGATCATTCCATGTGTCCTTACTCAAGCCGGCGGTACACGTGGATTCCGCTTACCCCCCCCGTGTTGATTGATGACCAACCCGAGTATGAGATTGAAAAGAATCTGGACTCACGGCTTGTGCAGAACTCCGTGCAGTATTTGGTTCACTGGAAAGGCTATGGCATAGAGGAGAGAACTTGGGTGCCAGACTGTCGTATGCACGCAGAGGAATTGAACAAAGAATTCCATGACTTGCACCCTGGAAAGCCTGGTGGGAAGTGTCCGGAGTCCATATAACAGCAACAATCCACAAGGACTCGACCCTCCAGGAGTGTAATACAGCAAAATATTTATTTTTATATACAGCGGTGTTACAGCACACTAAAAAGCACAACGTTTCGGGCAGAGGCCCTTTCTCAAGTGCTCAAGTACTCTGGTCACACATTACAATTATATAGTAAATTTAAAATACACGCCACACCCAAATCAATTAGGGGGGCGGGCACATGCTTGCAATTACATTAACCCTTCAATAAACAGAGAGCGGCCAAAAAACTTACAAGAAGCATCTGAGGCTAAAATCTTCATTGAGGCCATACGGTGACTGAGTCCCCAGTTTTTCCATCCACCATGCCTCACGTTTTAATAGGGAGGCCTTGCGATCCTGGCCCTCATGGAACTGCACAACCTCCAAAACCAACCATCTCAGCTGACTCACCCTATGTCCAGCTTCCTTAAAATGTCTTGCTAAAGGGGGATCCCGATTCCTTTCCTCCTCCCCCCTTTTGGTAGTATTGGGGTTCTGTATGTTGCTCCTATGTTCGTTAAGCCGAGACTTTACTTCTCTCTTAGTTTGTCCTACGTAGGCCAGTCCGCAGGGACATTTGATGTAATATATCACCCCTTTAGTGTCGCATGTGGCATAATTTTTAAGGGGAATTGGGGTACCCTGTCGTGGATGTCTCACCTCTGCCCCCCTGATGATACCATTACAACAAGTGTCCGGAGTCCACACCTCAGGGGGGGGGGTACTGTAATGAAACGCGGAAAAGCCGCCGCATGTACTGACAGCAAGGTGGCTGATTCCGCGTCCAGCACGGCGGTTTGCACGCAGCGGCGTGCATCTGGTGTGGCTGGGTCTGTTAGTTCACACAGATTGAGAAATACGCGCATGCGCGCTGAGAGGCAGAACCTTTATGACAGCCGAGGAGGGATCAGCTGACCAGGTTGGTCAGCTGACCTCAGAGCAAGTGACTATTGGTCAATCACTGATGGGTGGCGCCGGAGAGCGCTGCTCTATATATAGTTACTGCTGGTCAGTCTCAGGTTGTCTGCCGTTGCGAACACTTACATGGAAGCACTCAGACCTTAGTCAGATCCTACAGTGTGTTAGAACCAGGAGGACCTGGGAATTCACACTGAGCCAGATTACTTCTGTTGATCATTGTGTTATACTTCAGACTAGTTCCAGGGTGTCGAGACCACGGACTTCACACCCAAGATTAGGGACTTTGTGTTATTATTGTGTTATACTTCAGACTAGTTCCAGGGTGTCGAGACCACGGACCTCACACCCAAGATTAGGGACTTTGTGTTATCATTGTGTTATACTTCAGACTAGTTCCAGGGTGTCGAGACCACGGACCTCACACCCAAGATTAGGGACTTTGTGTTATCATTCTGTTATGCTTCAGACTAGTTCCAGGGTGTCGAGACCACAGACCTCACACCCAAGACTAGGGATACTGTGTACCATCATATTATACTTCAGACTAGTTCCAGGGTGTAGAGACCACGGACCTCACACCCAAGACTAGGCATTGTTTGATATCTGTTATGACCTACTGCTTTTCTGACTATCCCTCTGCTTTCTGATTCGATACCTACGCATATCTGATTATCTGTTGCCAACCCTGCCTGCCTTTGGATACCGAATCAGCCTTCGATCTCTGTACCTTGTCTGTCCGTGTGTTGCCGACCTGGCTTGCCCGACCTTGAGAGCTATCTCTCTCCTTAAGAGATAGTCTCTAGACCTGCTAGTGACATCCACTTTCAGGTATCACTCACTGACAGGTCCTTCCTACTTTCAGCCTGAGACTCCACCCCTTTGGAGGTCTCAGGCTGCTGGAAGGTTTTTGCACTTCTCAGAAGGCAGTATCGCCCATACTGCCAAAGACCACCTGCTCCTCGGGCGGTCTTACTCAAAGTCATTACTGTTGCACAAAACACTCACACTATACAGGTGTCCAGAGGTTAGTTATACTTGGAATATCGGTGATTCTGCAGATCATCAATAATCGGGTATATATCTGTATTCTTGGTGATACTGCAGATCACCAATAATCAGATTCTCTCTGTGTGCTGACACCGATCGTTACACTATGTCTGTTTTTAAAGGCACAGTATTCGACCTGAAGAAGTGATTTTCACCGCGAAACGCGTTGTCAGTTAAGTGCCCAATAAAGTTTTTACCTTCTATATTAAGTACTGGATGGACTACTTTTTCAAGGTAGGACCCTCCTCCTTTTTTAAATATTGCTTGTTAGCATTGGATAAACACCGTAATTGTGCAAATACATCGGGCGCCTCCTCAACCCTCCTATAGATGTTTCTCACCCCTGAATTGGGGTTACCACTATTCTAGTGGACTTTTTGGAAGGAGCTGCGACCATCATCCAACAAGGCCGAGTGGGGACGGTACTTCCCCACATGTGTTCTTAGTGGTTGCTGATTTTGCAACCCTATTTTATGAGTATAACAGCTGTTTACTCTTTGAATTTTAAATGACCTCTTACGATACTACACCAGATTGGGCTCCCGTCTTTCCTCCCGTCCTTTTTTCTATCCACCCAAACCTTTTGTGTGTTTACCACTTCCTTACTAACGTCAGTGCATTAACACCCAAGTCAAGTAACTTATAAAACATCAAGATTGTAACTTTATTAAATAAAACGACAGTAATCCTCTTCTTTCACATTGTTTTATTGCATAGAATGTTGTCTTCAAACAATGCTGTGTTCACATTTTCATTTTGTGCTGACAACTCACTGAACATTTTATTTGCTTAAAATTTCCATATTTTACATATATTCTCAATGGTAAAAATTATAGATCAGCTAAAAAAAATATGTTGTCCCTGCCTATAGATTGGGAGTATGAAGTGCATTCATGGTCCATTCAGGGTAATTAATTTTTGTTTGTTTTATTTCCAATGCTCGAAATAACACAAATTCCCCTGGACACAATCATATGAGTTAACATAATTTTGTTTTACATGTGGAAAATGTGCTTTGCCTCAGTGTGCAATGCTAGGTAGTTTGCGCCTTCCTTCCCAGTATAGCTATACCCTGTAATCTAAATGTATAAAGAGCCATCTCATCTCCCAGTTTCAGTCTTAAGGTACATACACACGTCAGATTTTCGCAAACGACCCGTCGTTTGGACGTTTGAACGTCCGGTTGTTTGCATGTGAAATCAGGCATGTGTACAGTCTGTCGTTCAGCTGATAAGACTGGACTTGAAGTCCGGTCTTAGCAGCTGAACGACAGACTGTACACACGCCTGATTTGACGTCCAAACGACCGGTCGTTCAAACGTCCAAACGAGGGTTTTTTGCGAAAATCCGACGTGTGTACGAGCCTTTAGGCCTGGTACACACTGTGCAATTCGCACTTTAGATCCCACTCAAGCAAGATATCTGATCGATATTCAGATCTGACATCAATCAGATATACACTGAGCAAAACACATCACTTTTGCTTTTTGCTCCCATTTTGCAAGAGCTGAACTCAAGGATCTGAAACATTTTCTACATACCCCAAAGACCCATTACTCTCAGGGCCCGTTTCCACTAGCGCGGAAACAGGGGCCGAATCCTCAGAGTTTCCTGCAGGCAAATCGTGCGGGGAAACTCAGCCATAGGAAATAATAGCCCTCAAGTATTGTTCACAAATCCATCTAAATCTGTGTTAGTGAGCACTTCTCCTTTGCTGAGATAATCCATCCCAGGACCATGGCCCTGACATCACACTGTGGGAGGGGTTTCACCACAATATTAGCCATACAGACCCTCCTGATGATCTGTTTGAGGAAAGGAAAAGATTTCTCATGGGAAATGGGGTATCAGCTACTGATTGGGAGTGGAGTGTGTGTGGAGTGTGTGTGGAGTGTGTGTGGAGTGTGTTTGGATCGTGTGTGGAGTGTGTGTGTGTGTGTGTAGTGTGTTTGGAGTGTGTGTGTGTGTGTGTGTGTGTGTGTGTGTGGAGTGTGTGTGGAGTGTGTGTTGGAGTGTGTGTGTGTGGAGTGTGTGTGGAGTGTGTTTGGAGTGTGTGTGTGGAATGTGTGTGTGTGTGTGTGTGTGTGTGTGTGTGTGTGTGTGTGTGTGTGTGTGTGTGTGTGTGTGGAGTGTGTGTGGAGTGTGTGTGTGTGTGTGGAGTGTGTGTGTGTGGAGCGTGTTTGGAGTGTGTGTGTGGAGTGTGTGTGTGTGTGGAGTGTGTGGAGTGTGTGTGGAGTGTGTGTGTGTGTGTGGAGTGTGTGTGGAGTGTGTGTGTGTGTGTGGAGTGTGTGTTGGAGTGTGTGTGTGTGTGTGTGGAGTGTGTGTGTGTAGTGTGTTTGGAGTGTGTGTGTGGAGTGTGTGTGTGTGTGTGTGTGTGTGTGTGTGTGTGTGTGTGTGTGTGTGTGTGTGTGTGTGTGTGTGTGTGTGTGTGTGTGTGTGTGTGTGTGTGTGGAGTGTGTGTGGAGTGTGTGTGTGTGTGTGTGTGTGGAGTGTGTGCGTGTGTGTCTGCACGCACACTTTGTAAGAGTAAAAAAAACCTTAGGAATTCTTAACTGAGGCATGGTAACTCCTCCCCAGACCCCGCAATAGCTGGAAATAAGCATGGAGAGACCCTACATGGGAACCCGTCAGACCCCCCCCCCCCCCCCCTTCGCCTGGGGGGGGGGCCTGTAATGAGGAGAGGGTGAGTGGTGTTTTTCAATCATCCTAAAAATGTGATAGATCAGATAAGCACACTTGCCTTGGTTAATGAGTTTTAAGACCTCTTACTTATTGGCCGGTAAAACTGTAGTCGGTAAATCACTACTTAATTCATTCAATAAACATTCCAACAGGCAACAATACACTGACTTCAATCAACATTGCTAGATTGACTATTGGGGTTGACATTAGACTTGTAGCAACTGGAGAGGTGCCACTCTGCAATCATTGTAAGAAGAAGTGGCACATCTTGACATGGGTCTTGGAGAAGAAACCCTCAGACTTCTATAAACTTGTTGAAGAAAAAAAGATTACCACACCCAGTGTGATTTATTAACTAGTTCAGATTCCATGACACGAGTCTCATGTCCGAATATGCTACTTTAAAGATTCCTGGAAGTGCTACTCATGTCAAGCACTATAAGCTGCTGCGATCGTGCGCAAGCATGCGCACTTCCGCCACTCGTGCACCAGATTAACGCTGTGGGCCTTTCATAAAGTTGCAAAAAGAAAGTTTTTAAGTTAAATGCCAATATCACATTCAAATTTTTTTTTTTTCCTGTAGTGAATTGTTAACCCCTACCTAATTAACTCCTTATGCGATCTATAATTGGCCTTAAAGCAGACCTGAACTCAAAGCTTCCTCTCTGCTTTGAAAGATACACAACAAAATAAAAACTTTTAAAGAAAAACATTTCTCTGTTACAGCTGATACAAATCCTAAAATAAATCTGCACTGTTTCTGCTTCCTGCTTTCATGGAAGCAGACATATTGCTAACATCCTGTGCTTTCAAATGAGCTTATCCGCCTAATCTTCCATAGTAGTCAGGTGACACAGGGGAGAGATCAAACAACAACTTGTGATTAGTCACAGATGGGGGGGGGATTAGACAGGCTAAACTCTCTAAATACATACAGGGTGCATTTCTCTCCGTTTTCCTTCTGTCCTGTGCAAGAGTTGAGGTTCACTTTAAGATTCGTTGACACCTGTAATAGCCGTCGTCCAAAGTGATTAGATACACTCACTAGGGCGAAAGCACAGGGACCCAATGCTGTATGGATGCATCGCTATGTTGTTGCCTAGCAATGCATCTGTACTGCACTGGGGTCCCCAAACTGTGTGCCCAAGCGATTGCATGCAATCACTGCAGACACACAGGCTGGCCATAACTAGTAATGAAATATGGCATGTATGGTATCGCTTTATCTGGGATGAGCCAAATAATGTATTTTGAGGTGTTTTAAAACTGTGGCTTTTGTTATGCGAAAATTACGAAGGGTGAAACATGACAAAAATGAGTAATTTTTGCTTTATGCCTAATTTTCCACAATAAAATACATGTGAAATTAAACAATCCCTTGAAAAAAATATTACCAAAAGAAAGTCTAGATTATCCTGAAAAAAAAAATATGTATCACTTTAATGGAATAATTAATAAAAAGTTATTGCTGTATCAATAGTGACACAGCCAAAATGCCAAAACTGACAGGACTCTGAAAGGGGTAAAAACACAGGAATGTGATGCGGTTAATTTTTATTACTGGCAAATGAGTAAGGGATTACTGGCAAATGGGTAATTGGTGTTCGGAAGGCTCTTCTCATTATCTGGGGTGGAGTGCTTATCTGATAGCACCGTAAACCCTTAACCCTCAACCCAACTAGGTCAAGGGGTGTCTGAAAAGCTCATGTGTCTAATTTATGCTTTGGCACCATCTTGCAACTTAGGGCCTTGACAAACCAAATGGCATTTTGTGGGTCATTTTTTTTACAAAACTATTCCATTGACTTACATAAAAATCATGGCAAAATTGCCACGAACGAGATTTTTCAAAAAAAACAAGATCGTGGCAATTTTGCTACGATTTTACCGCGATTTTAATGTAAGTCAATGGAGGCATTTTTTATAAAATGAAACGATCCACAAAACGCTATTTGGAGTGTCAGGCCCCTTTCACACTTTTTCCAACCAGCGATGTTCAGAAAGGCCTGTTTCCAATTCCAACTAAATTTGCACTTTTCAATTAGTGCCTTTCCGATCCGATCCAATCCGGATTTCCGATTTATGCAGAATGTAAATTTTTTGTGGGGTCAATACATTTTGTAAATTGTAAAAAAAAATATTTTTAGCGGATGTACACTATCTTGTTAAAACCACATTTCTGGCAACCACGGTGAACTTCTGTATTCAATGATTGGTCCAATAGCTCTAAAGTCTTTTGATTGGCCTAAAATTACCATGGTAATACTTCTAGAGTTCTCTGATTGGGCTAAAATGTCCAATTTGCAGTAATGCAGCATTTCCATTTCCGCATACCAATTACCACCACGGTAACCTGATTTCCTGTCGTAAACTCGGAATTCTGTTGAAATTTTCTGACCATCCCTATTCCCAAATGCTGACAAGTAGAACAAGCTGGTAAGTGATGTTGAGGGGGGCTCCAAGTGGTTGCAGGGTCTCTCTCTGCTCATTATCTGCTATATCTGGTGGGTGGGGCATAGTATAGTCCTGCTAGGAACCTGCACAGGGTTTTTTTCATAATAAAGTAAAAATATTTTAATAAAATATATACTGGTTTCGCTGATGGTTTATAAATATAAACTATAGCAAAATTGAATTTTAGGCCCCGTTCACACTTGCGTTTTGGCATGCAAACGGACCGGATTCGGATCGGATCAGGACCTGATCCGGATCGGAACCATACGGTTCCTATCCGATCCGATCCGGATCCGGTCCGTTTGCATCAGGCATGCATCAGGCTGCCATCTGGATCCGTGTGGTAAAAACAGCGAAATAAAATAAAAAATTGTTGGGGTCAGCAGAAAGTGCACCTGGTGCACCTGTAGAATCAGGTCCTCCGCTGTTTAGGCCTCACCTCCACCTCCAACATACTGCCAAACAGCTCCAGCACGTAAGGTCACTGCTGCTCCACTGCTGCCCATGTGTCCCCATCCGAAATGGCCGATAGAATACGCATAGGAAGTGGGGTAGAACGTCAGGTGTTTGTATCCTGTGTGTTCTGTGCTTTCCGTAACCCATAGGTTTCTATTTCCCGATGGTGCAGTCAGGCTCCGGTCCAGGTGCGTGGGCCGGATGATCCGGACCCGAAAAATAGCGCATGTTGGAAAAGTGTCCGGAGTCCGGATCTGATCCGGCTCCGTTCTGTATGGAGCATACGCATGTGAACGTCCGCATAGACTTTGCATTGCTATGCGGAACGTACCGAAGGTGACCTGGAACAGAAAGCTTCAAGGTGAGGAGGATCAGGATGATTGGAATGAATTTAGCACAGAACAATTACATCCCAGTGCCCTAATCCACAAACAGGGTCTTTTTAGCGAGATCACAGATCACCAATAACAGGGAGCAGCTTTCAGAAATGAAACCCTGGAGGTCCATGCAGAAAAAGGAAAATGTGCCTGAAGTTGGGCTATAGAATAATAATCATGTTTTCATACTGTAGCTTAGAACTCCATATTTTAGATTAGAATTTGAAGGAGTAAAGCTCTGTTGGCACTACATAAATACTAATAAAAAATGTTTTAGTGCATTCGTTTTTTAGCAGCAGTCAAGGTGTTCTTCAGTAACATTACAACAGTCATAGGTCCAACTCCACCAGGAACAGGCGTGATGTAGCCAGCTTTTTCTTTAACTCCTAAAAGATACAACAAAAAACATAGTGTAAAAAATATTATCTCAAAATTAATTCAAATTAAATCCT